>NC_059220.1:65723263-65845763 GCF_020615455.1 Coregonus clupeaformis | reverse complement strand
TAATATCATCACCTCTTGAAGAGCATAGTCAGAACTACACATTTCTGATTATTCCACATTTAGCTCTATCATCAGAGTTATACAGCAAGTAACTGCATGCTTTTCATGATAAGTAAACATCAATTGATCATGTAATTTCAGATACGTGAGTGTAGCCTATCCATTTTGGCATGTAGCTAGCCAGCTAGCTAAGCAAACAACGTGCAATTTAGCTTGCTTCATCTGAGATTAGGCTTTTGGAAAGAGCTTGCCATCGGCAAGTCCCCGTCCTGGTAAAAATGGTTAATCGGAATACTGTCATCACCACTATAGATGGCAAGCAAATGAAACAATATTTGGATATAGCCATATAGTTTATCCCCTGAAAGTTAGCTTGTTAACTAGCTATATTGACGTGATCTGTTGTTAGCTAGCTAGCCAATTTGAGGTGGTCTATCAATCAATGTAGCCTATAATGTCTGTCAGCAGCAATCATGATTAAACACTCTTAAAAGCAATGTTGAAAAGGGGATAACGTTAGCTAACTTTGCTAGGTAAGCCTACGTTGGTTGGCGAAAAAAGGACATTAGGTCTACTTAAGGGCAAATGCGCCCTTCTGGTGCTTGACAGGCAGAGGCCACTAAGGATGTGAAATAACCTAAACCACTCATACTTGTCATGTATAGTTCACTTTTATTTTATTTAACTCAAATATCCAATTAATGGTGGCCAATATTGAGAGATATCGTGAGGCTACCCTCACGTATCTGAAATTACATGATCAATTGATGTTGACTGATCATGAAAAGCGTGCAGTTATTTGCTGTATAACTCTGATGATAGAGCTAAATGTACGCAATTGTTTTTTGAATGATTAGGGTTTGACTGGTGATGTCTAGTAAATTAGCATGCTTTGCTTAGGCTAGGATAATGGCATTGATAATAGCTCCCTCTCTGTTCTCTCTCACCGCCCGGCCCTGGATCGATGAGATGCAGTAGCAGTGTAATTAGCTTTGAGGAGAACTACTTTATCTTCGCTAGATTGTGCCAACCTGTCACTCCAAGCAGACTATAGCAAATGTTCAAAGTATTTGAACGAAAACAAAAACTATTTGAACCCAGGTCTTCTGCAATGCCCCCATAATGACAGCCACGCTTGTGGTGCCCAACAATAGCTGATTGAACAGTTGGAGAAGAGGGCTGATGAAGATCAGACAGAGTAATTGAATCCCTTATTGTGATTGGCTGGAGAGTAAATACAAAATGTCCCCTCTCTTCTCAGATTCAGGCTCAACTAATGAAAAGCCGAAGGTCACTAACTCACTGCAGCTCGCTCACCGAAAATGTTCCCGAAAATCTACCAAGTTTCAATACCAGGAATAATTAATATTATCCAGAGAGTCCCGTAAAATACCTACAAAATCAGGTTCTCCCCAAGTAAGAGTGGTGCTGAGCCACTATGTAAAGATTACAGAGCAAATGAAACTGATATTTAGTAATGATAGAGGAACCATCTTTGATCGCCAAAGACATTGTTGTGAATTGCGAAACAGGCCGTTCATAAATTCAGAGCGTTATCATGTTCCTCAATGAATTCAGCACATTTCAGCAGTAAGGCTATCTTATTACAATAGGCCATCTCGACACAGAGCACACTCAGGACGCACAGAGCGCACCCCGACTATAGCGTTGTCGAATCATACAAACTTTGTGTAACGGCGGTCAAACTAAAGTCAAATGACCAAAGTTGCTAAGCTTGCTAGATAACCTCCTTCAACGAATGACAGAATATCTCCTATATTTGGCAAAATCGAATTGGTGATTATACAGATAGAAGATCAGCTCATGAATAACAGGGAGATAAAAAGATTAAATAGTTTAAATATCAAGGTACAGTGGCTTACGAAAGTATTCACCCCCCTTGGCATTTTTCCTATTTTGTTGCCTTACAACCTGGAATTACATTTGTTTTGTTTTTTTGGGTTTGTATCATTTGATTTACACAACATGCCTACCACTTTGAAGATGCAAAGTATTTTTTATTGTGAAACAAACAAGAAATAAGACAAAAAAACAGAAAACTTGAGCGTGCATAACTATTCAGCCCCCTCCCAAAGTCAATACTGTCAGTGTTGGTGTGGGTGCGTGGAGAGGAGTCAGACGCAGGACGCATAAGCTAAGTCGAACAGGACTTTACTAGATGCACAACCAGTACAAAATAAAGTGCCTCTAACGAGGAGGCAAAACGACAACGCAACCCAGTGCGTATTAATAGCAATGCCAGAGTACTGCACAGGATACCACCAACAGACAGGAACTAAAATAACACACAACTAACGAACACAACCACAGGAAACTTATAAGGCACATAATCAAGACCAAACGGACACAGGTGTAACAGACAGACCAAACCAAACGAACATCGAAACATTCAACGGTGGCAGCTAGTACTCCGGGGACGACGAACGCCGAAGCCTGCCCGAACAAGGAGGAGGAGCAGCCTCGGCAGATTCCGTGACAAATACTTTGTACCGCCACCTTTTGCAGCAATTACAGCTGCAAGTCTCTTGGGGTATGTCTCTATAAGCTTGGCACATCTAGCCACTGGGATTTCTGCCCATTCTTCAAGGCAAAACTTCTCCAGCTCCTTCAAGTTGGATGGGTTCCGCTGGTGTACTGCAATCTTTAAGTCATACACAGATTCTCAATTGGATTGAGGTCTGGGCTTTGACTAGCCCATTCCAAGACATTTAAATGTTTCCCCTTAAACCACTCAAGTGTTGCTTTAGCAGTATGCTTAGGGTCATTGTCCTGCTGGAAGGTGAACCTCCGTCCCAGTCTCAAATATCTGGAAGACTGAAACAGGTTTCCCTCAAGAATTTCCCTGTATTTAGCGCCATCCATCATTCCTTCAATTCTGACCAGTTTCCCAGTCCCTGCCGATGAAAAACATCCCCACAGCATGATGCTGCCACCCCCATGCTTCACTGTGGGGATGGTGTTCTCGGGGTGATGAGAGGTGTTGGGTTTGCGCCAGACATAGCGTTTTCCTTGATGGCCAAAAAGCTCAATTTAAGTCTCATCTGACCAGAGTACCTTCTTCCATATGTTTGGGGAGCCTCCCACATGCCTTTTGGCGAACACCAAACGTGTTTGCTTATTTTTTTCTTCAAGCAATGGCTTTTTTCTGGCCACTCTTCTGTAAAGCCCAGCTCTGTGGAGTGTACGGCTTAAAGTGGTCCTATGGACAGATACTCCATTCTCCGCTGTGGAGCTTTGCAGCTCCTTCAGGGTTATCTTTGGTCTCTTTGTTGCCTTTCTGATTAATGCCCTCCTTGCCTGGTCCATGAGTTTTGGTGGGCGGCCCTCTCTTGGCAGGTTTGTGGTGCCAAATGAATAATGGATTTAATGGTGCTCCGTGGGATGTTCAAATTTGTTTATATCCCAACCCTGATCTGTACTTCTCCACAACTTTGTCCCTGACCTGTTTGGAGAGCTCCTTGGTCTTCATGGTGCCGCTTGCTTGGCGGTGCCCCTTGCTTAGTGGTGTTGCAGACTCTGGGGCATTTCAGAACAGGTGTATATATATACTGAGATCATGTGACAGATCATGTGACACTTAGATTGCACACAGGTGGACTTTATTTAGCTAATTATATGACTTCTGAAGGTAATTGGGTGCACCAGATCTTATTTAGGGGCTTCATAGCAAAGGGGGTGAATACATATGCACGCAACACTTTTCCGTTATATATTTTTTCGAATTTCTTGAAACAATTTTTTTGTTTGTTTTTCACTTCACCAATTTGGACTATTTTGTGTATGTCCTTTACATGAAATCCAAATAAAAATCCATTGAAATTACAGGTTGTAATGCAACAAAATAGGAACAACGCCGAGGGGAATGAATACTTTTGCAAGGCACTGTATCTTAACGGGGACCAACTCTGTTTAAAACATATCCATATATTCTCTCATAGCGTTTGTTGATCACACATTCTCTGCCGAAGCGCTCGTATGGGCAGCAAGTATGGGAGACCGGGGATGCTTGTAACACTTTTTGCATTTTCGTCAATTTCTCAGAGATTGTTTGAGCTACTACATTCAAAATGTGATAGGAACAACTTCCACCTGTCTGTTACAAATTGGTATAGGTATTATCTCTCTAAATAAAACAAATACAAGGAGTGAAATGTTGCAATTTCCCCCACCTCCTGGGTCAGATGTAACAGGGCTTGGAGTGAAATGTAACAGTTTGAAGAAATGCATGTGTGTGAGAGAGTTTGAGTGAGAGAGTTGTGTGTGTGTGTGTGAGTGATTAACCCTCCATTAACTGCCTTTCTCAACTAAACAACAACATCTGAACTAAACAACTGAATGTTTGTTTGTGTGTGTGTGTTTGAGAGAGACAGAGCGGTGGTGTGTGAGAGTGAATGTTGGACATGTTCTTACAACTAACCCAGACCCTCAATTTTATCTACATGTTAAAACTTTAGCATTGCTAAATTACATTAAAAACCTGGTTATAAACCTGGTATATGTTTGGTGAATCTAACTACAAAGCAGTTGATGCCATCACAAAAACAAACAAACAATTACATTCTTACCTCCAAATCTGCAGAATCTATTAGTCTTGCTTTGTCACATGAGGGTTGACGACTAAACTGAGCATGTGCACAGTGAGTCACATGATTCTAGCTTGTTCCTGATTGGAGATATTGAGAGTGTTATAACTATCCCGTGTTACAACCATCCCCGGTCTGCCCTACGGGGAAAATGTTATCACGATATTTTGACATGCATAGGCAAGAGAAGTGCTTTAATAATGCAATCTATGGATTACAAAATAAAGTTAGGAATTTTTATGCGAGACAGGATTTAGGATTTGGGGTTTCAGTACGATTTGGGGTTTCAGTGGGATTGGGACTGGATAGGAAAATAGCCTAAGCTCTAGGACAGGATAGAGTTTTCCCTCATTCCTTTCTGAATTGTTAACAGACTTCATGTCTGTGACAGAGATGCCTATGTAGTGAATTGTGCATAGGCCTATCAAATGTGTGACTGTCTGAAGAGTCACAATGACAGCTCAATGAGGCACACATTATTTTATAGGCTGTAGGGGTTTCCTGTAGGGTTTATTAACTGCATTCGGGTCGCGTGTGCAGTCTGGCACTGTCAATTATCTGTGTGCTTTGAATTTATGGTGACTTTGTGTGAAGTAAATCCGCTAGGCTAAAGGCTTCCATGAGACAACCTGTTTGGATAATGTGCTATTATATTTTTTGCTAATCTGATGCTGCGCGTGTTGTGTATTTTGTGGAATTGCATTAGTGGCGACATTGTAATTTCCCGGGTCTTGTCATTTAATTTTTTCAGGAAATGTGAAGAGTGTTCCCAGTTACCGATGTTAATCCCTACTCACCACATATTTCAATATCACTCCTTCTAATTCCTCCCTCTCTCTCTCTCTCTCTCTCTCTCTAACCGTGTTTTTCCATATTATGTTACAGAGATGTACGCACCAGCCCCCACCAACATGCCCATCGAGAAGACTGACCAGCACAGAGACAGGAAGCAGCACCAGCCTGCCTGGCCCACCCGCAGTGAGAACGACATCATGCCCCAGTTCAGAGGTCAGAGTTCAAATCAAACACTTCCTGCTCTGATAAATAGACACATGCGCACACACACACACACTGTCTGTCTCCTCAGTGCTGCTGTAGCTGCTAAATGTTTCTGCTGTCGTCCATATGTAACTCTTCATCTCCCCACCTGGAGCAGAGTCTGCTGTTTCCTTTTAACCGCTACATATAAAGGCAAATCCTACACTGCACCAATCGCCAGTTAATGGATAATATATTAACATCTTGTGATACAGACTTTTTTGGTGTCTCATAATGTTTGTGTGCTGCCTCTGTCACAGGGAACTTTGGTAGTCTCCAAATGCCCTATCTGGATGGGAAGACCCCAGTGCCCAGAGAGGACACCATGCTGCACTCTGTGGCATGGGTGGCACTGCCCATCATCATGATGCTGTTCACCATCACAGCTCTGCTCTACATCAACCAGAAGAAGCAGTGGATCCCCGTGCTCTGCTATCGCACCCCCACTAAGGTAGGGGGAGCCATTACCCACATGTATGCCTTGTTGGTTTCTGTACTGCTTTACTGCAGGCTGTGTGTTGTTGTTGTTGTAATATGTAATGTGTGTGTGTGTCCTCTGCAGCCCACCTGCCTCAACAACCAGCTGGTATATGTGGACAGCCAGAAAGGCACCAAGGTGCAGGTGGACAGTTCGCAGCGCATGCTCCGGATTGCCGACCCTGACTCCAGGTACAGCGGTTACTACAGCATGCAGAAGCAAAACAACCTCAACAACCTACAGGCTGACAATTTCTACCAGACTCAGTGAGACAGAGAGACTGGCCTCACCTGGCCCCGCCTCGTGTCCAGTACTCAGCAGTCAGCAAGCAGCCAAAGAAAGAGAGAGAGAGAGAGAGAGAGAGAGAGAGAGAGAGAGAGAGAGAGAGAGAGAGAGAGAGAGAGAGAGAGAGAGAGAGAGAGAGAGAGAGAGAGAGAGAGAGAGAGAGAGGAGAGAGAGAGAGAGAGAGAGAGAGAGAGAGAGAGAGAGAGAGAGAGAGAGAGATAATTACCTACAGTACCGTCACAACAACTATTACTTACCACAGATGGACGGAAAAATTACACCAAACCTATCAATGACAAAAGAACTAGCAAAGACAGTTAAATGACAGTATCCTCAAGATGAATAACTAACCAAACAAAATAGAATGATGATGATTTTAAACTACAGCTAACACAATGGAAGTGTATGTGGGTCTTTGTGAATGTGTGTGTTTAAAGTTAGATATACATCTTTGCGATTAGGACAAACTGGGTATTTTTCAAAGTATGGTATTTTCCTGCATTCCTGCTTCCTTGAAAAAGGCCTTTGAAGAGATAAACAGAATAATTCAAGCTAGTGTTTTCTGTTGAACACTGAACTTCTGTTGAACCGCTGACTGTCTGTCAAATCAAAACACACCCTGTGAGAAAGATGCTAGAGGAACGCTGTGGCCAGTCTGAGCTGAGCCATGGCAGGACGGACTGACGACTGCCAGACTCTTATGTGGCGCTGAGCCGAAAGAGAGAGAACGAGAGAAAGAAAGAGGTCACAGACAGAACTCAACTGAGCACCTCTCTCAGGTCTGTTCAACCTGGACTATTCCTCCCTTCTTTCCTTCCTCCTTTTCCTCCCCTCCTTTGAAAACGTTGAAATTGGTTTGTTGTCTTGTTTTCCCCCGTGGAACGTCACCTGTTAGATAGAAGGTGGAAAGGAAGAAGAATAAGCGTCACTCACTCCATTTATTTTCCTTTGATATTCTGCTCAACATGTAAAAGTGTTATTTTCCTGGTCACTTTCAAATCTCCATAATGTTTTGGCTAAATGTATTTTACATCAAAGGGCAGGCTGACTCTGACTTTCACACAATCCAAACAATGGTGTCTTTTATTTGGATAAAGAATAAAGGGGTTCGGGTTGATAAAGGCAGGATGAAGGTACCCACTGGGCACAGATGTCAATTCAACGTCTATTCCGCGTTGGTTCAACGTAATTTCATTGAAATGTAGTTCTTGAGGATTAAGGATTTGAGCATATGGTTTACAAGCTTTTCTGCTTTGTTTCTGTAAGTCCTGTTTTCCACTGAGTTACACACACATAGAGCGACTATTTAGCTCCTTTAGGAAACACTGAGGATACAAGAAAACATAGAATCAAAGAATATGTTCAAATTTATTTTCTCTCGGGGTCTTTGAAGACGAGCTACAGTAAAGTAGCTCTGATATTTTTATCCTTTTGTTTTGTTTTACTGGCTGTGAGACTAACGGTCTCCTCTTCTCGATATTACCCAAGCACCTTTGTCTTCTTTTATTAATTGCAAAACATTATACAGTAGGAACACGTATGTACATATTACTGCTAAAGATGAAAAATACATGAAATATTGTGTGATTATATACAGTATGTATGTGTGTATGTGTATGTTGTTTATGCATATATGTACGTGTGTCAACACACATGCATGCACACATGATTTTTTTCTTCACATGTACATTTCTCAATTAATTTCCTATTGAATGTATTTATGATTGAAAAAGAGATTTTATCTAATAATGGAAAACATGATGAGAACAAGCATTCCATTTGTGTTGCTTGTTTGAAAAGAGGAGACATAGAGACAGGACAGGACAGAAAAAACACAAACATCTTATTCAATAATTTTTTCCCTCATTTATTTGATGTCATTTTCATTTATTTATTTTTTAAACAAAAGCAAAGGTCTATGAGGGCTTTGTTTGATTGGTCTGTGAGTTCCCTATCTATTTGAGTCAATCTGTTTCCCGGAATGAAGCAATGTCCGAAATGCCAACCATATACAGTTGGGAAAAAAAGTATTTAGTCAGCCACCAATTGTGCAAGTTCTCCCACTTAAAAAGATGAGAGAGGCCTGTAATTTTCATCATAGGTACACGTCAACTATGACAGACAAAATGATTTTAAAAAATCCAGAAAATCACATTGTAGGATTTTTAATGAATGTATTTGCAAATTATGGTGGAAATAAGTATTTGGTCAATAACAAAAGTTTCTCAATACTTTGTTATATACCCTTTGTTGGCAATGACACAGGTCAAACGTTTTCTGTAAGTCTTCACGAGGTTTTCACACACTGTTGCTGGTATTTTGGCCCATTCCTCCATGCAGATCTCCTCTAGAGCAGTGATGTTTTGGGGCTGTCGCTGGGCAACACGGACTTTCAACTCCCTCCAAAGATTTTCTATGGGGTTGAGATCTGGAGACTGGCTAGGCCACTCCAGGACCTTGAAATGCTTCTTTCGAAGCCACTCCTTCGTTGCCCGGGCGGTGTGTTTGGGATCATTGTCATGCTGAAAGACCCAGCCACGTTTCATCTTCAATGCCCTTGCTGATGGAAGGAGGTTTTCACTCAAAATCTCACGATACATGGCCCCATTCATTCTTTCCTTTACACGGATCAGTCGTCCTGGTCCCTTTGCAGAAAAACAGCCCCAAAGCATGATGTTTCCACCCCCATGCTTCACAGTAGGTATGGTGTTCTTTGGATGCAACTCAGCATTCTTTGTCCTCCAAACACGACAAGTTGAGTTTTTACCAAAACGTTTTGGTTTCATCTGACCATATGACATTCTCCCAATCCTCTTCTGGATCATCCAAATGCACTCTAGCAAACTTCAGACGGGCCTGGACATGTACTGGCTTAAGCAGGGGGACACGTCTGGCACTGCAGGATTTGAGTCCCTGGCGGCGTAGTGTGTTACTGATGGTAGGCTTTGTTACTTTGGTCCCAGCTCTCTGCAGGTCATTCACTAGGTCCCCCCGTGTGGTTCTGGGATTTTTGCTCACCGTTCTTGTGATCATTTTGACCCCATGGGGTGAGATCTTGCGTGGAGCCCCAGATCGAGGGAGATTATCAGTGGTCTTGTATGTCTTCCATTTCCTAATAATTGCTCCCATAGTTGATTTCTTCAAACCAAGCTGCTTACCTATTGCAGATGCAGTCTTCCCAGCCTGGTGCAGGTCTACCATTTTGTTTCTGGTGTCCTTTGACAGCTCTTTGGTCTTGGCCATAGTGGAGTTTGGAGTGTGACTGTTTGAGGTTGTGGACAGGTGTCTTTTATACTGATAAGTTCAAACAGGTGCCATTAATACAGGTAACGAGTGGAGGACAGAGGAGCCTCTTAAAGAAGAAGTTACAGGTCTGTGAGAGCCAGAAATCTTGCTTGTTTGTAGGTGACCAAATACTTATTTTCCACCATAATTTGCAAATAAATTCATTAAAAATCCTACAATTTTATTTTCTGGATTTTATTTTCTCAATTTGTCTGTCATAGTTGACGTGTACCTATGATGAAAATTACAGGCCTCTCTCATCTTTTTAAGTGGGAGAACTTGCACAATTGGTGGCTGACTAAATACTTTTTTCCCCCTGTATAGACAAGTGAGTTCTGAGCTGAGCAGTACCAGGCTCTCTCAATCTTTTATTCTTCTCTTTCATTTGTCGCTTCTGAAGTCAAAACTATTGAAAAGTGGGTGGACGTAAGCTATGGGAGAGAGGGTGGGAAGGAGGGATGGAGGAAAGTAGGGGTAGTAGTCGACTTTTGATAGTTTGTCTTGGGTGTATCTTAATCTGGCTGACAAAAATTTAAGTAGAATCATACATCTTGGCACTTTTATATAGAAGATAACCTTTTTTGGTTGTTTTTTTAAAACATACTTTTCATTGAAAGAGTTGCCCTTTGTTTTTTTCTGAGCCCTGTGAGACCCAGTGTTATGATTTAGATCCAGTTGTTTCTGAATATTTGATCTACAAAACCTACATTAATTTAAAACTCTCACAGTTATTGTATGCAGGCACTGCATTTCTGTTTATAGGTGAGGATTTCTGACAAGGACAAGAGGGGTAAATATTTACCTTTCAAAACATTAATTGTAGCTGAAGCTTGCTCTAAGTTTTCTCCTAACTTATATGTACAGTCGTGGTCAAAAGTTTTGAGAATGACACAAGGATTGGTCTTCACAAAGTTTGCTGCTTCAGTGTTATGAGATATTTTTGTCAGATGTTACTATGGTATACTGAAGTATAATTACAAGCATTCCATAAGCGTCAATGGCTTTTATTGACAATTACATTAAGTTTATGCAAAGAGTCAATATTTGCAGTGTTGACCCTTCTTTTTCAAGACCTCTGCAATCCGCCCTGGCATGCTGTCAATTAACTTCTGGGCCACATGCTGACTGATGGCAACCCATTCTTGCATAATCAATGCTTGGGAGTTTGTCAGAATTTGTGGGTTTTTGTTTGTCCACCCGCCTCTTGAGGATCGACCACAAGTTCTCAATGGGATTAAGGTCTGGGGAGTTTCCTGGCCATGGGCCCAAAATTTCAATGTTTTGTTCCCCGAGCCACTTAGTTATCACTTTTGCCTTATGGCAAGGTGCTCCATCATGCTGGAAAGGGCATTGGTCGTCACCAAACTGTTCTTGGATGGTTGGGAGAAGTTGCTCTCGGAGGATGTGTTGGTACCATTCTTTATTCATGGCTGTGTTCTTAGGCAAAATTGTGAGTGAGCCCACTCCCTTGGCTGAGAAGCAACCCCACACATGAATGGTCTCAGGATGCTTTACTGTTGGCATGACACAGGACTGATGGTACCACTCACCTTGTCTTCTCCGGACAAGGTGTTTTCCGGATGCCCCAAACAATCGGAAAGGGGATTCATCAGAGAAAATGACTTCTTTGCTGTCCTTCTTGACACCAGGCCATCCTCCAAAAGTCTTCGCCTCACTGTGCGTGCAGATGCACTCCCACCTGCCTGCTGCCATTCCTGAGCAAGCTCTGCACTGGTGGTGCCCCGATCCCGCAGCTGAATCAACTTTAGGAGACGGTCCTGGCGCTTGCTGGACTTTCTTGGGCGCCCTGACGCCTTCTTCACAACAATTGAACCTCTCTCCTTGAAGTTCTTGATGATCTGATAAATGGTTGATTTAGGTGCAATCTTACTAGCAGCAATATCATTGCCTGTGAAGCCCTTTTTGTGCAAAGCAATGATGACGGCACGTGCTTCCTTGCAGGTAACCATGGTTAACAGAGGAAGAACAATGATTTCAAGCACCACCCTCCTTTTAAAGCTTCCAGTCTGTTATTCTAACTCAATCAGCATGACAGAATGATCTCCAGCCTTGTCCTCATCAACACTCTCACCTGTGTTAACGAGAGAATCACTGACATGACGGCAGCTGGTCCTTAAGTTCATTTTCATGGCAAAGAGGGACTTTGCAATTAATTGCAATTAATCTGATCACTCTTCATGACATTCTGGAGTATATGCAAATTGCCATAATCAAAACTGAGGCAGCAGACTTTGTGAAAATTAGTATTTGTGTCATTCTCAACTTTTGACCACGACTGTATTCTCCAGACATAGGAAAAACATACTCAAATCTACTGTATAATCGACAGGTACTGTATGTGAATGCTTTTTCAAAGAACAGTTGATTGGTTTGATTCTCCGACCATTATATACAGGTATATCTATCATCTGGACACAAACTACAGTCAAACCTTACTTAAATACACAATCCACATAAGTTCCGATCGGTGAAGTGATGGATCATAATAATTGATTTGATTAAGGACCATAAGTTCTATTACACTCGCATCACATTGGCTGTAGGTTGCAGGATGTGGCGCTACAACTCCTATGGCTGAGTAAAGTCATACAGGATATGCATCTTATTCAAAATGGGTCTTACAGGGTGAAATCTTTGTATTTTTCAGTGCATCCTCCAAGTATTGTTGTAAATACTTGAGTATCACTTGCCAAAATAAATAAAAATAAACATTGGAAAAGAAAGAGAGAGAGAAAAAATTAGATGTAATTTATTGTGTTAAATGACCTAAATAATTTATTAATGAGCAAGATAATTGAACATGAACATAACAGGGCTTAAACGATGATGCAGCTGAAATTGTGAAACTATTTTAGTGTTGTGTTGGTCTCTCAAAGAGCATTTAAATAAGGTTGTACTTTAGGTAGGTGGAGAAGTTGGAGGATCACAAGCTTCCACATCTTTTCAGGGTTTTTGGTCATGTATGGACCTGCCTTAGCCTGATCCCAGATCTGTTTTTACTGTCTTGCCAACTCCTATGGTCATTGTCACGCAGTTTACTGTAACACAATGTGACAATGAACATGGAGTTGGATAGCTAGACAACACAAACACATCTGATCAGGCTACATCTGCCTTGTCCAAGGAGCACAAAAGCCTGATGCCCTGACGAGCATTTAAAGATAGCCCGTTGAGATGGAAATATCTCTCTGTCCCCATTCTTTCCTGTTAATCCTTTTATTTACACAACTACCAATCCCCTTTAGAGTCTGTATATTACTGTTGTTTCATGCTTATGTAAAAAGAAAAAAATATGTTGATATTGATAATGAGGATATTGCAAAACAAGATTTATTAAGAGGATAGATGAATATTTGACTGAATTTCCCATAGCACAGTAGATTATTTTTTGCAAGTTCTTGTATTATTATTTTTTGTTTCTTTGCAGCACAATAAATAATTTGAAAAAAGCTGTGTGGCTCTTCAGTGCAATCATTATTAGTATTAATAGTACTGGTGTTGTCGTTCTTACCTCTCAGAGAATTTGACACAAACCTGTCCATCTCCTCTGTGATTTCTGCTTCAGTGCTTTCTGCCTCAAGCATAAAATGTCAAAGGTGCACTTTTTGGGCTATTTTCTGCTTGAGGAAGAAATCTCTGTGGGTCTAGAGATAGTCTAGAGGATAGGTTCAATAAATAAATAAATCAAGAGGCACAAAAACACGATTCCACCTGCAGCACTTTGAAAAGATACCAACAGGTCAACCCATTTAGCGATTACTCACTCAGTAAGTTGGCTGAATGCTATGGCACCAAAACATTTTCAGACCCAGCCAGCCAGCTGAGGCAGATAAATAATGTGTGACCACTTCCAGTTGTCTGCTAAGTGATACAGTACCTGGCCCTGTATGTCTCAGTTAACAAGAGCGTAGCGCAAGGTTAAAGGTTCAACTCCCGCAGGGATCACAAACATACTACAAAGTTCGTTTTGGATAAAATAGTTCGCTTTTTCCCCTAAAAATGTTTACCCATGGATCTGCCTGGTCAAAGTACAACCCATAAGCCTTTATTTATATATGAATACATTTTCATACAGCAGTTTAAGGTGCTTTACACACAAGAGAGAGTATTAAGTAGCTATAATGACCTTGGCACTCCATGTAGACTTTCCTCTAACAGAAATGTTCATAGGAATTGTTTCCCAGTTGCAACAACTGAAAATAACACTGAGTCAAGAAATGAGATTCCATCTCTCATTTTTAACAGTATGTGGTAATGTATCTTCTCAGTAATGGACCAAAGTCAATGTCAGTATGTCTGGTGGTGGGTGAATAGGGACTGGACATCAGGGTTCAATTACTATGTCACATTATCTGGTACTGTGCAGCACATGCACAAATGTCAAGTACAAGCCACAGGGAGGAGACACAGAGCTTTTAGAGAACCATGATGGCACATCAAAATAGGCTGATATCCCCTTTCTAGTTCCTGTACCTTTTGCATTACATTCACATATTACATGTCTATAGTTATCCCTTTAGGATTAGTTTGACTCATGATCTGTTTACTAGATACATGTTAAGACATGGCATATGTGACTGAATATGTTGATGATAGTAAGACTAATTCATTCATAACCTCAGTCACATCCATTCGGTGATGATGATGTTGTATAAGTACATTTTAAAGTGTTGCCAAGTGGAATATTGCAGTCAGCCATCACATAATGTTTTCTAGTTGTTGCATAAGGTTATTTCAATTATTCATATTTGAATGTTTGGATAATGTCACACCAGCTTTCGCTTTGGCTCCACCTCCTGTCCAGCCCAGGCGTTCGGCGTCGCCGGCCTTCTAGCTGCTGCCGAACCTGCTGCTGGCAAACGCCCTTTACTCATCCACACCGGACTTGTCTCGTCATCATTATACACACCTGGTTCCAATCCCCACTCTATCACTGTATATATACTCCCTCTGTCATTTGTCTTTGTCGGTCATCGTATATGTTGCTTGTTTTCCTGAGAGGGAAAACAAGCACTGTGGGTTTCGTCCCGCTTTAAGCTATGGTGCTTTAATAAATTCAGTAGTTCTAATCTTGCGACTGCCTCCTGCCTACTCCTCTCTACACTTGTGACAGATAATCCACAGCTCTACCTTTTTTACCATTTTCATAATTGACCAGGCATGCCAGAAATGTCCATCAACTAATCCTCTTACTTCATCCCTAATGCCGACTCTGTCACAGAAGCCCCTATGTTAATGTAACAAGCGGCTCAGCCTGGCAGTGAGTATAGTGTGTATGTGTACCAAGGCAAAGGCGCTACCTCCCTCCCTACTGGCCAGAAAGTATAGGCTATAGCCGTGGGCAGCAGCATGCACTCAACAAGTGTTGTTTTTTCTGATGATAATATCTGTAAACTAACGTTTCTATCTCTAAACAGGAATCATGATTCTTTGACATTTGAGGAGAGAGATTCTTGGAAGTCTTATACACACAGTACCAGTCAAAAGTTTGGACACACCTACTCATTCAAGGGTTTTTCTTTATTTTTACTATTTTTTACATTGTAGAATAATAGTGAAGACATCAAAACTATGAAATAACACATATGAAATCATGTAGTAACTTAAAAAGTTCTAGATTATATTTTTAAGATTTTGATGACAGCTTTGCACACTCTTGGCATTCTCTCAACCAGCTTCACCTGGAATGCTTTTCCAACAGTCTTGAAGGAGTTCCCACAAATGCTGAACACTTGATGGCTGCTTTTCCTTCACTCGGCGGTCCAACTCATCCCAAACCATCTCAATTGGGTTGAGGTCGGGTGATTGTGAAGGCCAGGTCATCTGATGCAGCACTCCATCACTCTCCTTCTTGGTCAAATAGGCCTTACACAGCCTGGAGGTGTGTTGTGTCATTGTCCTGTTGAAAAACAAATGATAGTCCCACTAAGCGCAAACCAGATGGGATGGCGTATCGCTGCAGAATGCTGTGGTAGCCATGCTGGTTAAGTGTGCCTTGAATTCTAAATAAATCACAGACAGTGTCACCAGCAAAGCACCCCCACCTCCATGCTTCACAGTAGGAACCACACATGTGGAGATCATCCATTCACATTTTAGTCATTTAGCAGACGCTCTTATCCAGAGCAACTTACAGGAACAATTAGGGTTAAGTGCCTTGCTTAAGGGCACATCGACTGATTTTTCACCTAGTCAGCTCGGGGATTAGAACCAGCGACCTTTCGGTTACTGACACAACGCTCTTACCCACTAAGCTACCTGCCGTCTCACAAAGACACGGTGGTGGGAACCAAAAATCTCAAATTTGGACTCCACCGGTCTAATGTCCATTGCTCGTGTTTCTTGGCCCAAGCAAGTCTCTTCTTATTATTGGTGTCCTTTAGTAGTGGTTTCTTTGCAGCAATTTGACCATGAAGGCCTGATTCACGCAGTGTTCTCTGAATAGTTGATGTTGAGATGTGTCTGTTACTTGAACTCTGTGAAGCATTTATTTGGGCTGCGACTTCTGAGGCTGGTAACTCTAATTAACTCCTCTGCAGCAGAGGTAACTCTGGGTCTTCCTTTCCTGTGGCGGGCCTCATGAGAGCCAGTTTCATCATAGCGCTTTATGGTTTTTGCGACTGCACTTGAAGAAACTTTCAGTTCTTGAAATGTTCCGTATTGACTGACCTTCATGTCTTAAAGTAATGATGGACTGTCGTTTCTCTTTGCTTATTTGAGCTGTTCTTGCCATAATATGGACTATCTTCTTTATTCCACACCTACCCTGTCACAACACAACTGATTGGCTTAAACACATTAAGAAGGAAAGAAATTCCACAAATTAACTTTTAACAAGGCACACCTGTTAATTGAAATGCATTCCAGGTGACTACCTCATGAAGCTGGTTGAGAGAATGCCAAGAGTGTGCAAAGATGTCATCAAGGCAAAGGGTGGATATTTGAAGAATCTCAAATATAAAATATATTTGGATTTGTTTAAACCTTTTTGGCTACTACATGATTCCATATGTGTTATTTCATAGTTTTGATGTCTTCACTATTATTCTACAATGTAGAAAATAGTACAAAAATAAAGAAAAACCCTTGAATGAGTAGGTGTGTCCAAACTTTTGACTGGTACTGTATAAGTCGACATATTTTGTGATTTCCAGCTAATGTGGTCAAGGATCAGTCCTAACAGTCAATGGATTGCCCTTCACATCCTCGTGAGTTCAAGAGAAGTTTCTTTGAAATCACGTTAAGTAGTTTTACAATGCTAGTCATGGATTAGCTGGAAGTGCTAACTAACATCATTATAAACCACTACACTCTGTAGCTCAGTTGGTAGAGCATGGCGTTTGCAACGCCAGGGTTGTGGGTTCGTATTCCCACGGGGGGCCAGTATGAAAATGTATGCACTCACTAACTGTAAGTCGCTCTGGATAAGAACGTCTGCTAAATGACTAAAATGTAAAAAATTTACACTCACTTTAAACGCACGCACAGACTGATAATCCCCACAGTGTTGATACTCTGACTGGTGCCTCGTCAGCTGACATAACTCACGCAGAAGTTACCCACCCTCCTCATACACTCGTGGAGAATTCAAGCTATTCACATGACCACACTGAGCCGGTCAGGGCCTTCTCTGAGCTGCTGAGGGAAGGAAGGCAAGGTGGAAAACACTGCTGCCAGATTGACACTGGTTCAGCTTGTTTTGTTCAATGAATGTGGGATGAATTCAACTGCTTAACTATTTGTGTTGGTATATCTATAAAATCAGACACCAGCTATAAGAGGCTTATAAAGGTACTATATATAGCTAACAGTGTATTTTTTCAAGGAATCAAAAATGGCATTCAATCTGAAAATTGCATTGAATGTCATCATCATCATTTATGTTTGACAGGAGTTTTGTAGCTAGTCCCTTATTGTCTTTATAATAACATTTGAACCCTAATCATTCATGAGCCTGTCATGTGACCATGGCTGCGACATATGATGATGACGCAGACGTAAGGCTGGGAGTCAGTCAGTGGCCAAGGGTATACAAACTGCCAATCACCTTCAGTCACCTTGAAACCTACCAGCCACTGTGCTGCTAGCTACCGTCTATAGACTATTAAATCTTCCACCATTACGTCTCCATGTCTGTGTCCCAAATGGCACCCTATTCCCTATTTAGTGCACTATTTTTGTCCAGGGCTCACACATATTCTAAATATTACTGATTTAGTGCACTCATTTTAACCAAACTTAAGTTGTGCACTTAGGGAAAAGGGTGCCATTTGGGACACAGCCCATGACTCTGATCTCTGACTCCTGACCAACAAGTGCAATATAACTGTCACTGCCATGTGCAAACATGACAAGATGCAATGTGATGTGTGTGACTTCCTCTTCCAGCGCGCAGTGTCATGTCATGCTGCATCCCTAAATGTGCCCTCCGTATGACACTGAACTAGGCTCATTGACACATCATATGACACAGGCAGCCCAATTCAGATATTACAGTGAATTATAAGTTAAATAATCTGTCTGTAAACAATTGTTTGAACAATTACTTGTGTCAAAGTAGATGTCCTAACCGACTTGCCAAAACTATAGTTTGTTAACAAAAAATGTGTGGAGTGGTTGAAAAATGAGTTTTAATGACTCCAACCTAAGTGTATGTAAACTTCCGACTTCAACTGTACATGTACAGTCGTGGTCAAAAGTTTTGAGAATGACACAAATATTAACTTTCACAAAGTCTGCTGCCTCAGTTTTTATGATGGCAATTTGCATATACTCCAGAATGTTATGAAGAGTGATCAGATGAATTGCAATGAATTGCAAAGTCCCTCTTTGCCATGAAAATGAACTTAATCCCCAAAAAACGTTTCCACTGCATTTCCGCCCTGCCACAAAACGACCAGCTGCCATCATGTCAGTGATTCTCTCATTAACACAGGTGAGAGTATTGACGAGGACAAGGCTGGAGATCACTCTGTGATTGAGTTAGAATAACAGACTGGAAGCTTTAAAAGGAGGGTTGTGCTTGAAATCATTGTTCTTCCTCTGTTAACCATGGTTACCTGCAAGGAAACACGTGCCGTCATCATTGCTTTGCACAAAAAGGGCTTCACAGGCAAGGATATTGCTGCTAGTAAGATTGCACCTAAATCAATCATTTATCGGATCATCAAGAACTTCAAGGAGAGAGGTTCAATTGTTGTAAAGAAGGCGTCAGGGCGCCCAAGAAAGTCCAGCAAGCGCCAGGACCGTCTCCTAAAGTTGATTCAGCTGCGGGATCGGGGCACCACCAGTGCAGAGCTTGCTCAGGAATGGCAGCAGGCAGGTGGGAGTGCATCTGCACGCACAGTGAGGCGAAGACTTTTGGAGGATGGCCTGGTGTCAAGAAGGGCAGCAAAGAAGCCACTTTTCTCCAGGAAAAACATCAGGGACTGATATTCTGCAAAAGGTACAGGGATTGGACTGCTGAGGACTGGGGTAAAGTCATTTTCTCTGATGAATCCCCTTTCCGATTGTTTGGGGCATCCGGAAAACACCTTGTCTGGAGAAGACAAGGTGAGCGCTACCATCAGTCCTGTGTCATGCCAACAGTAAAGCATCCTGAGACCATTCATGTGTGGGGTTGCTTCTCAGCCAAGGGAGTGGGCTCACTCACAATTTTGCCTAAGAACACAGCCATGAATAAAGAATGGTACCAACACATCCTCCGAGAGCAACTTCTCCCAACCATCCAAGAACAGTTTGGTGACGACCAATGCCTTTTCCAGCATGATGGAACACCTTGCCATAAGGCAAAAGTGATAACTAAGTTGCTCTGGGAACAAAACATCGACATTTTGGGTCCATGGCCAGGAAACTCCCCAGACCTTAATCCAATTGAGAACGTGTGGTCGATCCTCAAGAGGCGGGTGGACAAACAAAACCCCAGAAATTCTGATAAACTCCTAGCATTGATTATGCAAGAATGGGCTGCCATCAGTCAGGATGTGGCCCAGAAGTTAATTGACAGCATGCCAGGGCGGATTGCAGAGGTCTTGAGAAAGAAGGGGCAACAACGCTAATATTGACTCTTTGCATAAACTTAATGTTAATTGTCAATAAAAGCCATTGACGCTTATGGAATGCTTGTAATTATACTTCAGTATACCATAGTAACATCGGACAAAAATATCTAAAAACACTGAAGCAGCAAACTTTGTGAAGACCAATACTTGTGTCATTCTCAAAACGTTTGAACACGCTGTAGGTAAGGGTAAAAGTGACTAGGCAATCATTCAGGTCAAATATATTGAAATGTATTTTTTCTCATGGGATGACTGGAAAAACTGTTACATTTTTTGCTCCCACTCCTCTGCTCCCTACAGCGTAATCGAATCCCAGGGGAATAAAGAATCCTCTGAGTGGATATTAACGGAGGGTATTGACTGAGTAGGTTGATGCTATAATATACATTATTTAAAACACTCGTTTTTAAGAGGAGAAAAAGCAGAGCCCTGACTCATGTACCTATTTTTGTTTTTGAGGGAGCACCGATGGCCGAATTCGATATCTTTGAATCATTAATGCATAAAAGAAACCATATCTTAAATCCTATATTTTCAGCATAGGCTACAGATGGATAAAATAGCGGGGGCCTGTGCCCCTCTAGATTTAATGGGCTGGTAGTAACAGAGACCAGTTGGTTGTAATATATCTGGTTATATGACATCTCCTCAACCAGTAAACCATTTACAACCAAATAATTACGTTATTTAAACTTTTGCTAGCTGGGATAGGGGGACCTGAATGAACCACAGGGTTTGGAGGGTGATGCAGACATTGAACACAACACACTGACTCCTATCTGTGTCATAATATCCGTGCCAGTGGTGGCTGGTGAGGGGAGGACGGCTCATGGTAATAACTGGAATGGAATGAATTGAACTGTATCCAACTCCTGGAAACCATGTGTTCGATACTGTTCCATTAACTTTGTTCCAGCCATTACAATGAGCCATCCTCCAATTCAAAGTGCAACCAGCCACCACTGATCAGTGCAAGATATCAGTCAACGCTGCAGTACCTGAAGAGCACTGGGTCTCCACACAAAAAAAAAAAAAGTTGAAAGGATCAGGGGTGGCTACAATCAGCAGACCAGTCATCTGAATCCAGGCCAGGCCATGGCCTACAATCAGGAGACCAGTCATCTGAGTCCAGGCCATGGGCCAGACAAAGCCTCAGCTCTATGACATCATGTGACGTGCCACCCAGAGAGAGAGAGAAACACACTTCCTTCTTTGTGTTTCTCACGGCAGTAGTCTGGCAGTAGCAGCAGGGACAGGCAGTGGAGCACCCACCCACCTTACTGTGCCACTCTGTGCTCAGTTGGTATAAGACCACACCAAGCTTGTGGGTTCAATTCCTTCAGGGATCACATACACATACTAAAGGTTACACGTATTGGCCAAGGTCGTGGTTTCAATTCATGTGGGGATCTCATACATATACTGGAAACGTATTCGCTCACTGTATTTTACGTTGCTATGGATAAAAGTGCCTGCTGAGTGGCATATTGGCCTTTCTGTTTTAGAGCACTCATATGCGTCATAAGCAGCCAACTCCTTCACAGAACATAGAAGACACAATAAGCATATTTAATCATGACCTACAACAATAACACCATGCTGAGAATAAAATACTTATAAATTATGCATAGTAGAACGCTTGCTGTGGTGCTTGGGGAGTTAAGACATATCCTGAACTAATTTTTATATCTATGTAACTTATACAGTGGGGAGAACAAGTATTTGATACACTGCCGATTTTGCAGGTTTTCCTACTTACAAAGCATGTAGAGGTCTGTAATTGTTATCATAGGTACACTTCAACTGTGAGAGACGGAATCTAAAACAAAAATCCAGAAAATCAAATGTTATGATTTTTAAGTAATTAGTTTGCATTTTATTGCATGACATAAGTATTTGATCACCTACCAACCAGTAAGAATTCCGGCTCACACAGACCTGTTAGTTTTTCTTTAAGAAGCCCTCCTGTTCTCCACTCATTACCTGTATTAACTGCACCTGTTTGAACTCGTTACCTGTATAAAAGACACCTGTCCACACACTCAATCAAACAGACTCCAACCTCTCCACAATGGCCAAGACCAGAGAGCTGTGTAAGGACATCAGGCATAAAATTGTAGACCTGCACAAGGCTGGGATGGGCTACAGGACAATAGGCAAGCAGCTTGGTGAGAAGGCAACAACTGTTGGCGCAATTATTCGAAAATGGAAGAAGTTTAAGATGACGGTCAATCATCCTCGGTCTGGGGCTCCATGCAAGATCTCACCTCGTGGGGCATCAATGATCATGAGGAAGGTGAGGGATCAGCCCAGAACTACACGGCAGGACCTGGTCAATGACCTGAAGAGAGATGGGACCACAGTCTCAAAGAAAACCATTAGTAACATACTACGCCGTCATGGATTAAAATCCTGCAGCGCACGCAAGGTCCCCCTGCTCAAGCCAGCGCATGTCCAGGCCCGTCTGAAGTTTGCCAATGACCATCTGGATGATCCAGAGGAGGAATGGGAGAAGGTAATGTGGTCTGATGAGACAAAAATATAGCTTTTTGGTCTAAACTCCACTTGCCGTCTTTGGAGGAAGAAGAAGGATGAGTACAACCCCAAGAACACCATCCCAACCGTGAAGCATGGGGGTGGAAACATAATTATTTGGGGATGCTTTTCTGCAAAGGGGACAGGACGACTGCACAGTATTGAGGGGAGGATGGATGGGGCCATGTATCGCGAGATCTTGGCCAACAACCTCCTTCCCTCAGTAAGAGCATTGAAGATGGGTCGTGGCTGGGTCTTCCAGCATGACAACGACCCGAAACACACAGCCAGGGCAACTAAGGTGTGGCTCCGTAAGAAGTGGCCTAGCCAGTCTCCAGACCTGAACCCAATAGAAAATCTTTGGAGGGAGCTGAAAGTCCGTATTGCCCAGCGACAGCCCTGAAACCTGAAGGATCTGGAGAAGGTCTGTATGGAGGAGTGGGCCAAAATCCCTGCTGCAGTGTGTGCAAACCTGGTCAAGACCTACAAGAAACGTATGATCTCTGTAATTGCAAACACAGGTTTCTGTACCAAATCTTAAGTTCTGCTTTTCTGATGTATCAAATACTTATGTCATGCAATAAAATGCAAATTAATTACTTAAAAATCATAAAATGTGATTTTCTGGATTTTTGTTTTAGATTCCGTCTCTCACAGTTGAAGTGTACCTATGATAACAATCACAGACCTCTACATGCTTTGTAAGTAGGAAAACCTGCAAAATCGGCAGTGTATCAAATACTTGTTCTCCCCACTGTATGTAATTTCTGTAGGCTAAGTGAGATGCATGTAGATAAGGTGTATGTGAAGATAGTCCTCTTGATTAGCTAGATTTGAATAATGCACCAGATTTACATTTAGACCACAGTAACACAGTTTTCTTATTATTGTGTAGCCAACTGTTGGTGTCATTATTATGTAGCTACAGTGTATCAAGTATTATATTCAGTACTCATTGTTAGGATTACTGGTGTCCATAGTAACTATGGTTATTGATTTAAAATATTTGTTACAGAATACAGTAAAGTTTTATTGAGGAACACAAATCATGTGTAAATAATTTATTTAATTATAATATGAGTTTGATCAAATATTTGCAATTGTAAAAAATAATAATAATAAAAATAACATGCAAGGTCACAGTAGCCAAAAATAATCTGATTCAATGAGGATATAATACTAAACACGCATGTGATGAATTTAACATGAATTAATGCATATAAAGGTGCAATATGCAGAAATGTCTGCAATTTCCTGGTTGCTAAAATGCTAATAGTTTGCTTAATTTCAGTTTATTTGACAAAACAAGCAATGTATAGTATAGTAAAGAAGGAAACTTAAGAACAGGAAGCATAGAAATTGCGCACAAAGAACCGACCTACCTCTTCTTAGACTTGCTTTCAATGAGAATGACAGATCTATAACCCACATTTCTATGTGAATTTGGTCGGCCGCCCTAAAAGTTACATACTGCAGCTTTAACTATTACTATAATTTGCAGTTGGTTTTATTTTTACCACCTCTGCAATTATGTCCTGTGTCTTTGAGGCCGTCAGTAAGATGGCCAATTTAGGTCAGGAAGGTAGGATTGGAAAGAGTAGGCTAGTAGATACAGGCAGCTGGCCAATCTATTCCAGCTAGGATGGATGGATAGAGTAGGCTGGTAGATACAGGCATAGTGGTAGGCTACCACCGCGGAGTAAGTCCATTCCAAGCGCCACTCACATGTAGAAGTTGCAGCTACATGTGGGGGAGCGCGCGCTGTGATGGAATGAAAGTGTGGGATGAGCTAATATTTTAGCAAAAAATGTTTTAGCCCCGGAGCATTTTTGGGAGAGGGAGACAATATCAACGGATGGAACAATATCGGAGAATGACCTCTTTTCAATGGCCAATAAATCAACCTTGTTGTAATGAATCCACGGTGGATCGACTGACGGGTGCACACTGGAACAGATAAAGGGGCTGTCGGCAGCTTTTGAAGATGCCAACTGGCACCGGGGTTAGGCTGCTTGAGAAATAGTGGTATATTTAGAATAAACATATAGCCTAGGCTGCAGTCTCCCTAGCCTGCCTATATAATAATGGGAAATGGGAAGATTGTGTAATTTTATTTGATTACACTATAGCAGCATTCTCTCGCCACAGGACACAATTCTCACGTGTGGTTTTCATAATCCAACATCTGAGTAGCGTTTTCCCTGCGGCTCGGAGGGAGCCGGGACTGAGCTCACACATTCACACATGCGAGCTGTTCGCTCCGCTGCTTCGGTCGGGGATCCGCGCCTCGGCCATTTGACATGAGGACGGCATCCCGATCCTTCGCTGTTTGAAACAATAGGCCTACTCGAGCGATTCCTGCGGTACGAACCATCTGTGGCACGGAGCTGAGTGGGACGCTATCTGCAGGGAGAGGGAGGAGGACTAGCCTGCTGTCCGCTATACCCCAGCCTGGTCCCCGCGTACTGTACAGACATGGAGACGCTACCGGAGCAGAACTGCACCATGTCGAAAAAGAGAGCTATAGCTAAAATCTTCAAAGTTCGCAAGCGGAGACAGATGCTTTTCGTTCAAGTCTGTTTTATCTGCAGTATTTTATGTTTGGCATGGTGCATGTCCGCCCTGCTCACAAAAACAGGTGAGAAGAATACGAAGGGAAAGGGATCGCAGGGTTGGTCCGGGAGGAACGCGTTTATAATCACGGGACTATGTGGAACAAAAAAATGAATTTCATGATGTGATTGCGCAAATTTAGCACGCACTGCATTGGTGATAAATTAATATATCATAACTCATAAATCTATGACACTGCTTGTATGAATTATGTATCTGAAGGTCCTTCTGCTTGCCTGCCTCTGAATATAAATCCGCTAGAATCGGCATAGCGGGACGCTATAATAATAACCATGGTTCGGGATGGAGATTTGTGTTATTTGTGGCATGTGCGTCGTGTCCCATTTTGGGAGATT
This sequence comes from Coregonus clupeaformis, assembly GCF_020615455.1. Lineage (NCBI taxonomy): Eukaryota > Metazoa > Chordata > Actinopteri > Salmoniformes > Salmonidae > Coregonus > Coregonus clupeaformis. Next base: position 65,820,487 of record NC_059220.1, on the reverse strand, counting down.
CTTGCATTCTCAACCAAAGATGACATGTAGGCTACAGAGGAACAGGTTACAGCGCTCATGATTTCAACTAGGCAGGCAGGCAGCACACACCTCTGTTCTGTTTGTAGAATGTGTTTATTCTCACTGCACCTGGGACACTCATAAAAGGCCTATAGGCTGCCCACCTATAGCCTATATGGCCCTGACTGACTCACGTGGATTGGCAATCGCAGTGTGTGTCCCTCTCTCTCTCTCTCTGTGTGTGTGTGTGTGTGTGTGTGTGTGTGTGTGTGTGTGCTCAGACAGGCGATGTTTTAGAATATAATGTGAGTGGCAGATCATTCTCAATCAGTCATGATTTACACCATATACTGTATTCCCTTCTTCAATAGGGTCATAGACAAGTTTGTTTTGGTCTCCTATTCATTTTCTGTGACATGTGCTGTCTCTGTCGCCTTGGCCTCATATGGGAGCTATTGGGGGGCGCGGGAGGTGGGTCCCTCGCCCGCTGGGTGGGTTTGTGGAGACCACGTCGGTTTCAACCAGCCTTACTACAGCCAGAATATGACCTCCCTGTATTTAACTGTACTACATCATTCTGAAAAGACTGAAAAGAGACAGAACAACAGTATATATTGTCAATATCAGGTCAGATCACAAAACCTGTTCATGTTTTTGTATAGAACATGATTTAACACACATTTACTTGTATGCACTTGGCCCTTTTGGTGCCATAGATTATGTGTAAGAGCTGAAAAAGAATAACTATTACCTACGTTTATTAAATTATGTACAAGGACATAACATATTCTATATGAACTGTGACAAATCCTTGAATTATTATTTCAGGAGAGGTCACTCAATTGTCAGTGTTAATCTTTCGTTCTTGATCATTAATTAAATTGTTACATCAATGTTACAAAATGATGCAAACAATAGAAAGATAGGGATAGAGTTGAACAGTCAAGACTTTGAATCAGCAACTTATTACAGGACAAGCCATAGAAATTGTATTATGGCATTATGGTATTAAGTGTTCTACCACCAATATGGAGGAATCACTTATAAACTGTCAACATTAAGTTAAATACTCCAGAATGCACAATAATTTTAGAGGCAAGCATTTGTGAATGTGTCCATGTCTGATGCTGTCTTGCCTTTGATATAAATTACCCCTCACTTATCCATACAAGATTAGTTCACAACTGGTGAGGAGATTTAATGAACCACACATCTATCAAATTCCTGACTCCTGAAATATGTTAATCTTTGTAACTTTCTCCACACACACTCACAAACACACAATTATTTTCCAATCGTTCCATTCCGAGCAGAATCCCTACTTATTTCGTTCCATTCCAGTGCTCCGACCAGCATAATAAAGTTCTGAACCGGTTCAAACCCCAAAAAGTAACGGTTCATATAGTTCCTTTTCGTTGAATTTTTTACCCCCTGTAATCAACATAGTTTTAAATTTAGCTAATTAATTTACTCACATTTGTATGTCAATTGTAAAGTATTTTTGTCTCTAATGTCTTTTTCGTTATGTGTCGGACCCCAGGAAGACTAGCTGTCACCATTGGCGTCGGCTAATGGGGATCTCGATAAAACCTCAATCCATCAGGCCTCCCGAGTGGCGCAGTGGTAGAGGTGTCACTGCAGACCCAGGTTCGATTCCGGGCTGTATCACAACTGGCCGTGATCGGGACACAATTGGCCCAGCGTCGTCCGGGTTAGGGGAGGGTTTGGCCGGGGGGGCTTTATTTGTCTCCTTGTGGTGGCGCCTGCAGTTTGACCTCAGTCGCCAGTTGAATGGTGTTTCCTCGGACACATTTGGTGCGGCTGGCTTACGGGTGTTAAGATGTGTGGTTTGGCAGTTCATGTTTTCGGAGGACGCATGACTCAACTTCACCTCCCGAACCCATTGGGGAGTTGCAGTGATGAGACAAGATGTAAAAAATACATCTACATCCACCAATTTGCTTGGATAGAGCAGTTTTGCTATGGAATGGGTAAGCTAGTTGTTTACATGTTTGATGGACAGATAAGTGCTTGAAGCACTGAGCATCATGAGATGACTTGAATGGGAATGTGTGTAGGCTATTACTAGCATAATAACCGCGCATCTTAACACCCGGAAGCCAGCCGCACCAAATGTGTCGGAGGAAACACCATTCAACTTCACTGTTTTACAGAATTATGTACTAGACATTAGGAATATTTTCTGAATCAAAAATTACATTATTAACCGGTTCTCAAGATTAGAAAATAACGGTTATGTTCCGGGACATTAGAGATCACTTTCGTTTCCGGTTTTGTTTCCTTTCCTCAAATTATTTCGTTATTTTCCGGTTGTAGTTGTTTTTCCCCGAACCAGTTCCAACCCCTGATTTGAACATCAACTGTTTGGATAAAATGTGTCAGAGAGAGTTCACTAATTGTATTAGAGTAACTAGGAGCTTAAGGGATTATAACAAATGATATCATGCGTAAGAGGATGGAAGAAACGTAATCACAGACAAGCAACTGTTAGAGCTGGAGATAGCACTGGCTTGTCCGTTGTAAGCAGGCTCATTGTTTTACATACAAATGAGTCCCATTATATTCAGACACACAGTGGCATCAAACGATTTACATGTTGATAAGTTTGATAAAGCACAACACAGAGCTCAATAAGTATTATAGACTGCCACCCTTATAGCATTGGTTAGTCCTAACTACATTCCAAGCATCTGACTTCCTGGTTAGACCTTCCTAGATTTATTTCCAGGGATTCTCCAAGTGGGGAGTGGTTGCACCTGAGACGGTCGCTGTCCACTCTCCTATGGTGCTGAACTTCCACATTTCAATGTTGTCGCTGTCTGCTTTAATGGTGCTGAATATCTGACCACCTCTATTACAGCTTGTTTGTTTAATCAACATTGGACCTTTTGCTCCTCTGACAGATTCACCACATGAATCTGCACCACATCGGCCCTGGTCAAATGAAGTGCACTAAATAGGGAATAGGGTGACATTTGGAATGCAGAGCCCAGTGTTTCAATACATGTTCACTGCCTGTCTCTTTCCTGTTGTAGGACATGGTCTGGTCCTGGAGCAGGGGCTGGCTGACACATCAGACCGTCTGGGACGCAGGCTGATGGCCTTGGATGGGGACAATGACACACTGGATAAGAACTGCACCGAGCCAGGTAGGTAGTGTTCCCTAACCCATCCCAAACCATTACCCTAACCCTCTAGCCTAAACCTGCACAGAGCCAGATAATGTCGCTAAACCTGCACTGAACCAGGCAGTGTAGTAGTGAACCCTCATTTTGTCTAGAGCCATGTTGTGCATCTTATACCTGCACAGAGCTAGGTGCTGCACTGTTCCCTAAACCTGAACAGCCAGCAATCTACTGCAGCTTGGGAGGACTTCATAGAAAAGCTCTTCAGAGTGTGTTATACAATAGCACAGCCCACATGCTTCCTACAGCCTACACATGCTCTGAGTCAGTCAGAAAAAGAACAGATGGAGTGAGATGGGAAAAGATTGGTTGCCTTAGATGTTTCACTATATCTACCACCACTAGCTCTCTAGTTAGTCTATTTGTTCGTCAGAAGAGCCACAGTTTTTACTACTGTGGTTGTGGTGCAGATGAGATTTGCAAATGAGGGCATCCAGCTGAATGACGAATGAGATGAGTTAGTGTTGGAGGCACAGGACAGAGCTGTAAATCTCCACTATATAGGCGAGAGAGAGAGAGCAGAGGACTGAAGCCTGACAGAAAGCAAGCTCAATTACTGTTCCAGTTCAGCATGCAAACCCAAAACCATTATGTTCTGTTCTGCACATAATCATTTCAAAATTATGAACGTAACAAATGATAATATCATGGCAGAACTGACAGTGGTATCATGACATTTTAAATAAAGCTATCTCTCTTTTTTAATTGCTGTGTGTTTACATTTGTTATTTTTTTTATCCTTCCCCTATTGGAGCTGGTCTCAATTTGATCTTATTTTTAGGGTATATTGATTTATCATTGGTTTATTTTTGACACACTTATGTGTTCATATTGATGTTATAATAAACACAACCTTCTGCATCAGAACAGCCCTCAGAATGGTACTGATAGTCCCCTTCCTGACAGGACCATTGATGTGCTGATAGTCCCCTTCCTGACAGGACCTTGGATGTGCTAATAGTTTTCTTCCTGACAGGACCTTGGATGTGCTGTCTAATAATAGAAGATTGTGCTATTTTTAGACCACAATTGTCACGAGTTACAAAGCCAGAACCCAGAAGCAGACCAGGACAAGGTAAGTTGAAACGAAGGTGAGTGTTTATTTACAAATTCAAGAGTGATGCTGAATAATCCAGGGAACAGAGCGGGCGGCGTTGATTAGTTGTTGGGGGTGCAGTGGTTGATCCAATCATGGCTCGGCAGCCGCCGACCACCAGGCAGAGGTTGGATGAAGGTTCCGGACGAGTGATGTTCATGGCTAACGATCCGGCAGGGAATGGATGTTAGGCCAGAGCCTAAGAAGGGTGATGATCAGGACCAGGTGTGCAGATTGCTGATGGGATGCAGGTGCGGAAATCAAGAGAGCTCCCCGGAGCGTTCCAGAACCCTCGGGAAACTGGAGATCCCGAGCAGAAAAACTAGTCCACAGACAGGACCCGACTCAGACTGCCGGGATCGTTACAGTACCCCCCCTCCGGCGAACGCCACCGGGCGGACTCCCGGAGCGCCAGGATGGAGGCGGTAGAAGTCACGGATGAGGTCAGCATCTAGGATCTGTCGCCGCGGAATCCAACTCCTCTCTTCAGGACCATACCCCTCCCAGTCCACGAGATACTGGAAACCCCGGCCCCGCCGTCTGGAATCCATGATGCGTCGCACCGTGTAGGCAGGACCACCTCCGATCATCCGAGGAGGAGGAGGAGGAGGCGGAGGAGGCAACAGAGGACTGAGGAAAACAGGCTTGAGGCAGGAGACATGAAAGGTGGGATGGACTCTGAGCGTCCTCGGGAGTTTGAGTCGAACTGCCACCGGATTGATCACCTTCTCCACCACAAACGGACCAATGAACTTCGGTAACAACTTCCTAGACTCAGTCCGTAAAGGAAGATCCCGTGTGGCCAACCAGACCCTATCTCCGATGGTGTAGGTGGGAGCGGGGATCCGGCGACGATTCGCCTGGAGCTGATACCGGTCCGAAACTCTAAGGAGTGCCTTTCTGGCCCGATGCCAGGTCCGGTGGCAACGACGAATATGGGCCTGAACAGAAGGCACTGAGAGCTCCTTCTCCTGAGAAGGGAACAAGGGAGGTTGGTAGCCATACAGGCACTGGAAGGGAGACATCCCAGTGGCAGATGTAGGGAGAGTATTGTGGGCATACTCAACCCAAGGCAACTGAGAGACCCAGGAGGTGGGGTTGGAAGAGGCCAGGCAGCGTAGCGTGGATTCCATCTTCTGGTTGGCTCTCTCCGCCTGACCATTAGATTGGGGGTGAAAACCAGATGTGAGACTGACTGTAGCTCCAATGGCCAAACAGAAGGACTTCCAGACAGCAGAGGTAAACTGAGGGCCACGGTCGGAAACGATATCACTGGGCAACCCGTGGACCCTGAAAACCTCCCTAACCAGGATCTCGGACGTCTCCGAGGCAGAGGGAAGCTTGGCAATTGGCACAAAGTGGGCGAACTTGCTGAATCTGTCCACAATAGTCAGAACGACCGTGTTCCCCTCAGAAGCGGGCAACCCAGTGACAAAGTCCAGGGGCCAGATGCGACCATGGTCGCCGGGAATGGGAAGGGGGTGAAGTAGTCCAGAGCTGGGCCGATTGGTACCCTTATTCTGCGCACACACTGGACAGGCAGCAACATAACCCCGAGTATCCTCGGCCATGGCAGGCCACCAAAAACGTCTGCGAAGAAACGCCATCGTCCGAGCCACGCCAGGGTGACAAGCCATCTTGCTGGCGTGGGACCATTTGAGGACCGCAGGACGAACCGACTCAGGCACAAACAACCGACCGGGTGGACCGTTACCGGGACCGGGCTGCGTCCGAAGAGCCGCCATCACCTCCTCCTCAATCTTCCACCTAACAGCTCCCACGACGCAGTTCCGGGGGAGAATTGTCTCGGTCTTGGACCCACTCTCCTCCGTCTTGGAGAACATCCGAGACAAGGCGTCCGCCTTGCCGTTCTTAGATCCAGGTCGGAACGTCAGGGAAAAATTGAATCGTCCGAAAAACAACGACCACCTGGCCTGACGGGAGTTGAGACGTCTAGCCGATTGCACGTAAGCAAGATTCTTGTGGTCAGTCCAGACAATAAACGGTTGCTCCGCCCCCTCAACCAGTGGCGCCACTCCTCCAAGGCAAGTTTCACCGCGAGAAGCTCCCGGTTACCCACATCGTAATTCCTCTCCGCAGGCGAAAGGCGACGAGTAGTAGGCGCAGGGATGGAGTTTACTGTCCGTGGAGCATCGCTGCGACAGGATGGCGCCAACTCCCACATCAGACGCGTCCACTTCAACGACGAACTGACGGGCCGTGTCCGGTTGAGAGAGAATCGGTGCGTTGGTGAATCGCCTCTTCAAATCCAGAAACGCTCGATCCGCCTCCGGATTCCACTTGAAGCTCCTGATACTGGAAGTCAAGGCAGTTAACGGAGCGGCCACACGGCTGTAATCCCGGATGAATCTGCGGTAGAAATTCGCAAACCCCAAAAATCTCTGGAGCTGCAATCTCGTACCGGGCTGGGCCCATTCCAGAACCGCTCTAACCTTCTCCTGGTCCATCCTAATCTCTCCCCTGGAGATGATGTACCCAGAAAGGATGTCGTGTGGGCGTGAAACTCGCACTTCTCGGCCTTCACGAACAGGCGATTCTCCAACAATCGCTGCAGAACCTGCCGGACATGCTGGACGTGGTCGGAAGGTTCCTTCGAGAAGATCAGAATGTCATCCAGGTAAACAAACACAAAGAGACCGATCATATCTCTCAGGACGTCGTTCACCATACTCTGGAATACCGCTGGAGCATTGGTCAGTCCAAACGGCATCACCTGATACTCGAAGTGACCCATCGGTGTATTGAAACCCGCCAACCACTCGTCTCCCTCTCTGATCCGGACCATGTGATACGCATTGCGTAGGTCTAACTTGGTGAACACCGTAGCACCCTGTAAGGAGTCGAAGGCAGAACTCATCAAGGGCAGGGGATACTTGTTCTTGACCGTGATGTCATTCAACCCCCGATAATCAATACACGGTCGAAGAGAGCCATCCTTCTTACCCACAAAGAAGAATCCTGCCCCCAGGGGTGATGACGAGGGGACGAACGAGACCAGCAGCTAGGGACTCCTTGATGTAGGTCTCCAAAGCCTCACGTTCAGGGCGGGAGATACTGTATAACCTTCCCTTGGGGTAGACAGCTCCAGGGAACAGGTTGATGGCACAATCATATGGTCGGTGGGAGGGAGTGACAGAGCCTTCTGCTTACTGAACACTTCCCCCAAATCGTGATATGTCTCGGGAACCAGGGACAAATCTGGGGGTTTAGCCTCAATCACCTGACTGGGAACCGAATGGGGACAGGCAGTCTTGAGACAGTTAGCATGACAATCAAGGCTCCAACTCGTTACCTTGCCCGTCACCCAATCGAACGTGGGATTGTGTTCCTTCAGCCAGGGGTATCCAAGGACCAGAGGAACATGGGAAGACGGCAGAATGAAGAATGAAATCATCTCCGAATGATTCCCCGACAACAGCATCTTAACCGGTTCAGTCCTCATCGTGATACGTGCCAGACTACTGCCGTTCAGAGTGGTCGCTTCAATGGCTTCCGGCAATTGCTCCTTGGAAAGCCCCAGCTGTTCCACCAACTCGGCATCAAGAAAGCTTCCATCGGCACCTGAATCGATAAAAGCGTTAATCGCTAAGCTCTGATTCCTGTTCACAAGGGTAGCCGGGAAACGGGGTCTGACAGAGGTACTGAGAGGTTGAAACTGGCTCGCTAAAAGTCCTCCCAACTTTAGCGAGCCGGGCAGTTTGACGACCGCCGGGAACAAGTGGAGATGTAATGTCCCGAGCTACCACAGTAGAGGCAGCAGTTGGTCTTACGTCTATGTTGACGCTCCTCCTTGGTTAACCCGTGCCGCCCCACTTGCATGGGTTCAGAATCGGGAGAGAGGACCTCTCCACTAATCCTTTGTGGTGGAGAATGATCGACGTGTTCTGGTCCACCACCCGACCCGACTGGGAACTGAGAAGCTGATCGATTGGACGGACCCCATTGCTTCTCCCTCCTTCGCTCTCGGACTCGATTATCCACCCGAATAGACAAGGCTACCAAGCTGTCCAGGTCACTAGGCTCCGGATAGGAGATCAACTCATCCTTGAGCTGCTCCGACAGACCCTGGTAAAAGGCCGCTTGCAGAGACTCCTCATTCCACCCACTCTCCACAGCCAACGTCTTGAACTCGATCACGAAGTCGGCCCACGCTCGCGAGTTCCTTGGTGAAGCGAAAACAGGCGCCTAGCTGCGTCCCTCCCTCGGACGGAATGGTCGAAGAGCTTCCTCATCTCGGCCGTGAACCCCTGGTATGAAGCCATGCAGGGGTCTTGTCGTTCCCAAACGGCTGAAGCCCACTCCAGCGCTCGACCACGCAGCAACTCAATCACAAAGGCTATCCTAGCCTTGTCTGTGGCATAAGAGTAGGGCTGTAGATCGAACACTAACCCACACTGCATAAGGAAAGAACGGCATCTTCCCAGCTCCCCCTCATATTTATCCGCGTCGGAACCTTGGGCTCACGGAAGGACACAGCTCCAGACGCGGCAGGCGAGATGGGTGAAACCGGTAGTGGATCCTCCACCGGAAACTTGCGCTGGTTCTGGACCTCCGTCAGACCGGTAGAAAGGTTCCGAACTGACAACGCTATCTCCTGTAGTGCCGTGCTATGTTGTCCCAACATCTTCTCCTGATGGGAAATGGCATGGCGAACAGAGTCCAGGTCCGCTGGGTTCATTACTGGCCGGATCGTTCTGTCACGAGTTACAAAGCCAGAACCCAGAAGCAGACCAGGACAAGGTAAGTTGAAACGAAGGTGAGTGTTTATTTACAAATTCAAGAGTGATGCTGAATAATCCAGGGAACAGAGCGGGCGGCGTTGATTAGTTGTTGGGGGTGCAGTGGTTGATCCAATCATGGCTCGGCAGCCGCCGACCACCAGGCAGAGGTTGGATGAAGGTTCCGGACGAGTGATGTTCATGGCTAACGATCCGGCAGGGAATGGATGTTAGGCCAGAGCCTAAGAAGGGTGATGATCAGGACCAGGTGTGCAGATTGCTGATGGGATGCAGGTGCGGAAATCAAGAGAGCTCCCCGGAGCGTTCCAGAACCCTCGGGAAACTGGAGATCCCGAGCAGAAAAACTAGTCCACAGACAGGACCCGACTCAGACTGCCGGGATCGTTACACAATACAGCAGTGAGCTGCTGTACGGTATAGACTGACTGACTCTGACTGACTGACTCTGACTGACTGACTCTGACTGACTGACTCTGACTGACTGACTCTGACTGACTGACTCTGACTGACTGACTCTGACTGACTGACTCTGACTGACTGACTCTGACTGACTGACTCTGACTGACTGACTCTGACTGACTGACTCTGACTGACTGACTCTGACTGACTGACTGCTTCTCACACATCAGAAAAAAGCAGGTACAAACACAAACCTTAGAAGACCAAGAAAACTACTGACGACACAGACATTTTATTACTCAGTTTATTTGAAAGACTGAAGTTGTTCAAATGGGATACCATGCTTCCTAAACCTTCCAGTCATCATTAACAAAAAAGCTAGTTGTATTTTAGCTGCTCACATCTGTTCACACTGCCTAGCCTGTGTTGACATACACATTGTCATCCTTTGTGTTTATTGATATCAATCAATCTCTATCAGCTGGGCACATTTCTGGTGGTACAGTAGATGAATTGCAAACATCAAGGCACAGCACCTAACCACTTAGTGCTGAATTAACTTCAGAATAGAGTAAAAAACATCTGGCGGGTTCAGTTCGTGAAGTAGACATTCAGAAGGCCTCATAGGCTACATGTTCGTCGTCAAACCCACTGGCTCCAGGCCATCTATAAATCACTGCTAGGCAAATCCCCGCCTTATCTTAGCTCATTGGTCACCATAGCAGCACCCACCTGTAGTCTACGCTCCAGCAGGTATATCTCACTGGTCATTCCCAAAGCCAACACCTCCTTTGGCCGCCATTCCTTCCAGTTCTCTGCTGCCAATGACTGGAACGAATTGCAAAAATCTCTGAAGCTGGAGACTCTTATCTCCCTCAATAACTTTAAGCATCAGTTGTCAGAGCACCTTACCGATCACTGCACCTGTACACAGCCCATCTGAAATTAGCCCACCCAACTACCTCATCCCTATATTGTTATTTATTTTGCTCTTTTGCACCCCAGTATCTCTATTTGCACATAATCTCTTGCACATCTAGCATTCCAGTGTTAATACTATTGTAATTATTCTGCACTATAGCCTATTTATTGCCTTACCTCCATAACTTGCTACATTTGCACACACTGTATATATATTTTCTGTTGTATTTCTGACTTTATGTTTTTTTTACCCCATATGTAACTCTGTGTTGTTTTTATTGCACTACTTTGCTTTATCTTGGCCAGGTCGCAGTTGTAAATGAGAACCTGTTCTCAACTGGCTTACCTGGTTAAATAAAGGTGAAATAAAATAAAAAATAAAAAAATACTGCAATCAACCAATCAATCAATTAATCAATCAAATGTATTTATAAAGCCCTTTTTACATCAGCAGATGTCACAAAGTGCTTTTACAGAAACCCAGCCTAAAACCCCAAAGAGCAAGCAATGCAGATGTAGAAGCACGGTGGCTAGGGAAAACTCTCTAGAAAGGCAGGAACCTAGGAAGAAACCTAGAGAGGAACCAGGGGTGGCCAGTCCTCTTCTGGCTGTGCCTGGTGGAGATTCTAAGAGTACATGGCCATTAAGGCCAGATCGTTCTTTAAGATGTTCAAACATTCATAGATGACCAGCAGGGTCAAATAATAACCACAGTGGTTATAGAGGGTGGAACAGGTCAGAACCTCAGGAGTAAATGTCAGTTGGCTTTTCATAACTGAGCATTCAGAGGTCGAGACAGCTGGTGTGAGAGAGAGAGAGCTAGAGAGGAGAGCGAGAAAGAGAGAGAGAGAGAGAGAACAGCAGGTTGGTGCTGCAGTGGATAGCTGCCGTCTTACGGGCTCCTGACCAATTCTGCTATTTTGTGTGTTTTTTTACACTGATCAATTTTTTTTTCTACATAATATTTCCGCCATAATTTCCTATGACCGAAAACAGCTTCTGTGGATATACTGCTCATTCCGGACCAGGCCCTAATCCCTGGGACTCGAAAGAGAAAGAGATGGTGCAAGAGAGGCAAACGAGTGGGCTCCCTGACGAGACTACGTCCACGAGTAAATAATTTGCCTCTACCCTTCGTTCTACTGGCCAACATACAATCACTAGAGAACAAAGTGGACGAGCTCCGTTCGAGACTATCCTATCAATGGCACCTGAAGAACTGTAATATCCTATGTTTCTTGGAGTCGTGGCTGAACAAGGACATGGATAATATACATTGTGATGTCACGAGAGGCTGTGTCCTGGAGGGACGTTACATCCCCCTGAGGTGGCTGCAAACCCAGACAGCTATGGCTCCATCTGCTGGTATGGTCGGGAACTCCACCCCTCTATGGCCAATCTTCCCACGCAGCTGAAACAAATGAGGAGCTGATGAGCTGAAGGTTTGGGAAGGGAAGAGACACAGTCTCCAACCTGGGCTCTCTGGAGGACAAGAGTGCTGCACGTCCACTTCCATGAGGAATATAAGGATTTGGAGATACTTACCTTTGGGGAAATACTCACCTTTGGATATATGCACCTGTGGAAATACGTGGGGGACATTTGGAAGGACGTTTTGCTGGGTTGGCCACTAGCTGCAACGTGGAATACAGTAAGACTGGGGAAAAGTTATTTGAGCGAGTGAGAGTTATGATTTTGGATGTGGAAGAGACATCCCTGAACTGTTAACCCTTAAAGAGCCACAAGAGAACAGAATTGTGTTAGACTTTCGTTAGTTTCCCAAGACCTTTAATAAAATCCCTGTTTTGATTGAACCTGGTCTCCTTGCACTACTTGAGCAATCCCGCTGAAAGCTGTGTAGCCTCTCGTGACGTCACAACATCTAGAGGGTTTTTCTATGCATCGTCAAGACCGAATGGCAGCTTCGGGTAAGGTTAAGGGGAGAGGTGTGTGTCTCTCTGTTAACAACAGCTGGTGCGCAATCTCTAATGTTAAGGAAGTCTCGAGGTACTATTTACCAAGTTTTCATCTATATTTTTCATAGCTGTCTATTTACTACCACAAACCGATGCTGGCAGTCGGACCACACTCAATGAGCTGCACAGGGCCATAAGAAAACAAGAAAATGCACATCCAGAGGCGGCGCTTCTAGTGGTCGGTGATTTTAATGCAGGGAAACTGAAATCCGTCTTACCAAATTTTTACCAGCGTGTCACCTGTGCAACTAGAGGCGAAACAACTCACCTTTACTCCACACACAGAAATGCATACAAAGCTCTCTCCCGCCCTCCATTTGGCAAATCTGACCATAACTCTATCCTCCTGATTTCTGCTTACAAGCAAAAGCTCAAACAGGAAGTACCAGTGAAGCATTCAATACGGAAGTAGTCCGACAAAGCGGATGCTAAGCTACAGGACTGTTTCGCTAGCACAGACTGGAATATGTTCTGGGATTCATCCAATAACATTGAGGAGTTTACCACATCAATTACCGGTTTAATTAATAAGTGCATCGACGATGACGTCCCCACAGTGACCGTACGTACATACTGTATCCCAACAAGATGCCTTGGATTACAGGCAACATCAGCACTGAGCTAAAAGCTAGATCTGCCGCTTTCAAGGAGCGGGACACTAATCCGGACTCTTATAAGAAATTCTGCTACGACCTCCTACGAGCCATCAAACAGTCAATATAGGACTAAGATCGAATCCTACTACGCCGGCTCTGATGCTCGTCTGATGTGGCAGGGCTTGCAGTTGCAAACTATCACGGATTACAAAGGGAAACCCAGCCGCGAGCTGCCCAGTGACGCAAGCCTACCAGACGAGCTAAATTCATTTTATGCTCGCTTCGAGGCAAGCAACATTGAACCATGCATGAGAGCACCAGTCCGGACGACTGTGTGATCTCGCTATCCGTAGCCGATGTGAGTAAGACCTTTAAAAAGGTTAACATTCACAAGGCCGCGGGGCCAGATGGATTACCAGGATGCGTACTCAGAGCATGCACTAACCAGCTGGCAAGTATCTTCACTGATATTTTCAAACTCTCCCTGAACCAATCTGTTATATCTGCATGTTTCAAGCAGACCACCATAGTCCCTGTGCCCAAGAACACCAAGGTAACCTGTCTAAATGACTATTGCCTCATAGCCATGAAATGATTTGAAAGGCTGGTTATAGCTCACATCAACACCATTATCCCAGACACACTGGACCCACTCCAATTCGCATACCGCCCCAAAAGATCCACAGATGACACAATCTCTATTGCACCCCACACTGCCCTTTCTCACCTGGACAAGAGGAACACCTATGTCAGAATGCGGTTCATTGACTATAGTTCAGCGTTCAACACCATAGAGCCCTCCAAACTCAGGACCCTGGGAGTGAACACCTCCCTCTGCATCTGGATCCTGGACTTCCTGACGGGCCGCTCCCAGGTGGTGAGGGTAGGCAACAACACATCCGTGCACAACTCCAACACCATCAATAAGTGGAGCGGATCGAGAATTTCAAGTACCTTGGTGTCCACATCACTAAGGATTTATCATGGTCCACACACACCAACACAGTTGTGAAGAAGGCATGACAACGCCTCTTCCCCCTCAGGAGGCTGAAGAGATTCGGCATGGACCCTCAGATCTTCAAAAAGTTCTACAGGTACACCATTGAGAGCATCACCGCTTAGTATGGCAACTGCTTGGCATCCGACCGCAAGGCGCTACAGAGGGTAGTGCGTACGGCCCAGTACATCACTTTTTACTGCTGCTCTTTCATTATTTGTAACATTTATTTCATTTTATTTTATTTCATATTTTTTGGTATATTTTTTGGGTATTTTTTCTTAAAACTGCATTGTTGGTTAAGGGCTTGTAAGTAAGCATTTCACTGTAAGGTCTACACCTGTTGTATTCGGCGCATTTTGATTTGATTTGATCACTGGGGCCGAGCTCCCTGCCATTCAGGACCTCTATTCCAGGCGGTGTCAGTGGAAGGCCCTAAAAATGGTAAAAGACTCCAGCCACCCAACTCCTCTCCTCTTCAGTGCTGACAAGCTGAGTCTTGGGTAGAGTGATGTACGCACGCATGCATGCGCGCACGCGCACACAAACACACACACACACACACACACACACACACACACACACAACTGTCAGGCAGACTGGATCAGCAGGGCACTCTGCGGACCCAGCACAGAGCTTCTCCACTGATAGCTCTCAGCAAGTCTGAGTGTGTGTGACACATGGACTGGTGTGTATGTGTATGGTTTATGGTATGTGCCAGTGTGGTGGTGAGATCTGTAGTGTACAATACAGAATGAAGGAGGGAGGGAGAGAGAGAGGAGAAAGATAAGAGAGAGAGAGAGAGAGAGAGAGAGAGAGAGAGAGAGAGAGAGAGAGAGAGAGAGCTAAAGGCATCCTACTGAGCTGAAGGCCAACTAGAGGTCATTGTGCCTGTCAAGTGAGGAGGAGGGAGGCCTCTCTCTCTCTCTCTCTCTCTCTCTCTCTCTCTCTCCTCAAATCATATCAAATCAACTCTCTCGCGATTTACTGTACCTTATCTCAGTGTAGCTATCACAGTGCTAGTTTGGATACTGTTAGTGTGTAAAATCCCAATTGGGTTTTTGACTGATGTGCTCCAATATCTTGTTATACTATAGTACTACTGTAGGCTACTGAACATGTAGTACATGTTCAACCATGTATTTTCTTCTTGCAACACAAATGCCACTTAGAAAATACTTAAATACTGAATCTTGAGGGAACTGCTAAACATTAATTGTCCTTATTTCGAATCAACATCAAAGCATTCCCTTGCTACAGCAAGAAGGAGGAGAGGAAGCATCACATATATACAGTAGCTATTTAAAAAATATATACACTACCGTTCAAAGGTTTGGGGTCACTTAGAAATGTCCTTGTTTTCGAAATAAAAGCAATTTGATTGTCCATTAAAATAACATCAAATTGATCAGAAATACAGTGTAGACACTGTTAATGTTGTAAATGGCTATTGTAGCTGGAAACGGCTGATTTTTAATGGAATATCTACATAGGCGTACAGAGGCCCATTATCAGCAACCATCAGTCCTGTGTTCCAACGGCACGTTGTGTTTGCTAATCCAAGTTTATCATTTTAAATGGCTAATTGATCATTAGAAAAACCTTTTGCAATTATGTTAGCACAGCTGATAACTGTTGTGCTGATTAAAGAAGCAATAAAACTGGCCTTCTTGAGACTAGTTGAGTGTCTGGAGCATCAGGAATTGTGGGTTCGATTACAGGCTCAAAATGGCCAGAAACAAATAACTTTCTTCTGAAACGCGTCAGTCTATTCTTGTTCTGAGAAATGAAGGCTATTCCATGCGAGAAATTGCCAAGAAACTGAAGATCTCGTTTATCGCTGTGTACTACTCCCTTCACAGAACAGCGCAAACTGGCTCTAACCAGAATAGAAAGAGGAGTGGGAGGCCCCGGTGCACAACTGAGCAAGAGGACAAATACATTAGAGTGTCTAGTTTGAGAAACAGACGCCTCACAGGTCCTCAACTGGCAGCTTAATTAAATAGTACTCGCAAAACACCAGTCTCAATGTCAACAGTGAAGAGGTGACTCCGGGATGCTGACCTTCTAGGCAGAGTTGCAAAGAAAAAGCCATATCTCAGACTGGCCAATAAAAATAAAAGATTAAGATGGGCAAAAGAACACAGACACTGGACAGAGGAAGATTGAAAAAAAGTGTTATGGACAGACAAATCGAAGTTTGAGGTGTTCGGATCACAAAGAAGAACATTTGTGAGACGCAGACCAAATGAAAAGATGCTGGAGGAGTGCTTGATGCCATCTGTCAAGCATAGTGGAGGCAATGTGATGGTCTGGGGGTGCTTTGGTGGTGGTAAAGTGGGAGATTTGTACAGGGTAAAAGGGATCTTGAAGAAGGAAGGCTAACACTCCATTTTACAACGCCTTGCCATACCCTGTGGACGGCGCTTGATTGAAGCCAATTTCCTCCTACAACAGGACAATGACCAAAAGCACAGCTCCAAACTATACAAGAACTATTTAGGGAAGAAGCAGTCAGCTGGTATTCTGTCTATAATGGAGTGGCCAGCACAGTCACCGGATCTCAACCCTATTGACCTGTTGTGGGAGCAGCTTGACCGTAAGAAGTGCCCATCAAGCCAATCCAACTTGTGGGAGGTGCTTCAGGAAGCATGGGGTGACATCTCTTCAGATTACCTCAACAAATTAACAACTAGAATGCCAAAGGTCTGCAAGGCTATAATTGCTGCAAATGGAGGATTCTTTGATGAAAGCAAAGTTTGAAGGACACAATTATTATTTCAATTAAAAATCATTATTTCTAATTTTTTGCTATTAATTTTGCATGGAAAACTAGGAAATTTCTAAGTGACCCCAAACTTTTGAACGGTGGTGCATATATATATATATATATATATATATATATATATATATATACATATATATAATCTTTGTAAATTATATCATAAATAGGACTGGTGGAGTTATGTCACACATGCAGCTAACAAAAATATATGGAAATGTCTGCTCTACCCAAAATTACAACCAACTAATTGCAGCATTACTGGAATGGAAGAGACAAGTGGAAGGGGAAAAAGTAAGGAACTTGTCTGTTGGCCCTGCATTAAAGACCAAAATTGGTTAAAGAAAATTGTGATAAATAAAAAAGTATACCAGTTTCATTTAAGGACCCAAAAAATGACAGCTGTGCCAGATAGATTGCAAAATAGTTGGGAAGAGATTTTTGATGTACTGATTCCATGGCACATGGTTTATGAACTGATACACAAAACGACGGCGGATTCAAAACATATAATCTTTCAATTTAAATTATTATACAAAATTCTTGCAACCAATAGAACGTTATGTATATATTGGAGATACAACCATCCCAACTCTGCCCAACCCATTTGCTGCGAAGAGACAGAATCATTAGATCATTTGTTTTGGTACTGCCCATATTTAGCTTGTTTTTGGTTGCAGGGCCAGGAATGGCTGTCACGACTTCTTCCGAAGCTGCCTCCTCTCCTTGTTCGGGCAGGCTTCAGCGTTCGTCGTCACCGGCCTTCTAGCCACTGCCGCTCCTCATCTCATCATTCCATTTGTTTTGTCTTGTTTTACACACACCTGGTTCATATCCCCTCATCAGTCCCTGTATAAGTATTCCCTCTGCCCCCAATGTCTTTGTGT
Organism: Coregonus clupeaformis; assembly: GCF_020615455.1. NCBI lineage: Eukaryota > Metazoa > Chordata > Actinopteri > Salmoniformes > Salmonidae > Coregonus > Coregonus clupeaformis. The sequence continues at coordinate 65,802,867 of NC_059220.1, read as the reverse complement.
GTGATTGTTTCATGTGGAGGTGTCGATAATCGTTAAATGCTTTATGTACTGTATTCGCCGGGATATTCACCCGTGTGTTTTGTTTTTCTCCAGTGCGCCGTTATAATGGCTGAAGAATTGCAACATTTACCGGAACTCTGCAAATAGCACTGCTGGGTGATTTTAAAAGTCTCAGTCAATCAATCAATAATATAATAATACCTTTAGCAAAAATGTTTATCTTTAATTTACAATCTGTATAAACTATGAGAATAGAAAGGTTCAGACGTTTTGTGAAACATCACAGCACAGTTAAAACATATATGGCAAATAGAAGAAAAAAATGGATGGTGTTAAAGGATAGATGGGAGGGGTTGAGTGGAGCTGAAGGGTGGGACTAAAAGCAACAAGATAGCTAATGTAAAATATACTGTGTCCGTAAAATGTATATAGGTTCAGAACTTTTTTTGAAACAGCACAGTTAAAAATATTTGGCCAATAGAAATCAAACTGGATGGTCTTCAAAGATAGATGGGAGGGGTTAAGGGTAGCTGAAGGATGGGATTAAAAACAAACAAAATATAACTATTGTAAAATACATTGTGTCCGTAAAATGTATATAGTATGTATAAGCTGGAAGTAGAAGCCTAAGTGTTGTTGTCCATTAGTTTACTCGAATTAGGGGAGGGGTGGTAGGGTTAGGGGAAAAAATAAAGGAAATATATATTTTTTAAAGATATATACAGTACCAATCAGAAGTTTGGACACACCTACTCATTCCAGGGTTTTTCTTTATTTTTGCTATTTTCTACATTGTAGAATAATAGTGAAGACATCAAAACTATGAAATAACACATATGGAATCATGTAACCAAATAAGTGTTAATCAAAATATATTTTATATTTGTGATTCTTCAAAGTAGCCACGCTTTGCTTTGATGACAGCTTTGCACACTCTTGGCATTCTCCAACTGTCTTGAAGGAGTTCCCACGTATGCTGAGCACTTGTTGGCTGCTTTTCCTTCAACCCAAACCATCTCAATTGGGGCGAGGTCGGGTGATTGTGGAGGCCACGCAGGCAAAAAGGACAATGTCAGAGTTTAATTCAATAAGAGAAAAGCTGTGAAATGGAGAGTTGAATATAAAGAGAAGGGAGAGCCAGAAAAGTAGTTTGGGAAAGATTTGGTGAAGTGGTAAACGAGGATGATACATACCAGTGCTGGCTATGTTATGTGTGATGATTGTGAGGCGCAGTTAGATACTGTCTGTAGAGGGACTATCTTGATCAAGATCATAAAAGCTGATAGTATTTCAACCACATAAAATATGCATCCAAGCCAAACTGAAATCTTATCAGAAACATGTTGGGTCGTTTTCACAGCTTTCTATTTCCTTGCAACCGGTGAAACTGATGTAGTTTGGAAATTTGGCACAGAAAATCTTTTCAGTTTTTTTAGAGTTAGGCTATTGCGTTTTCTTCCCGGTCCCTAAACGTCTTTGCTCAACGAAAGAAGCAGAGATGACAGAGAAACCTTTACCGATGTCAACTAGATTGAAGTATTCATTCAATCAATCTATTACATAATTCTGGTGAGCCAGGGTTTATTTAGTCTTCTATGGCAACATATAATGACAGAAGAGAAGCTGCATGTATCGTTAATTAAAGACAAGTTGACTAACAAATAGCCTACTAAAATGTCTGAAATTATAAGCAGAAACATATCTAAATCAGACCCCAAAAAATCCTGCACCCCCTGTCAATATATCATTCCGCCATCTCTGACTGTAGCCTACACCGCATTTTCTATATTAGCGGGTTAGGTTCGGGTGCGGGCCTCAGATTTTCAATTAATCACATATAGTCGGGTGATTGCAGATGAGTTATTAGCAATTGCGGGCGGGTGCAGGTGAACAAACAGCTGACCCGCTCACCACGAGTAGATATGTATAGGGGGAAGGTGACTAGGCATCAAGATATACACTGCTCAAAAAAATAAAGGGAACACTTAAACAACACAATGTAACTCCAAGTCAATCACACTTCTGTGAAATCAAACTGTCCACTTAGGAAGCAACACTGATTGACAATAAATTTCACATGCTGTTGTGCAAATGGAATAGACAACAGGTGGAAATTATAGGCAATTAGCAAGACACCCCCAATAAAGAAGTGGTTCTGCAGGTGGTGACCACAGACCACTTCTCAGTTCCTATGCTTCCTGGCTGATGTTTTGGTCACTTTTGAATGCTGGCGGTGCTTTCACTCTAGTGGTAGCATGTGACGGAGTCTACAACCCACACAAGTGGCTCAGGTAGTGCAGCTCATCCAGGATGGCACATCAATGCGAGCTGTGGCAAGAAGGTTTGCTGTGTCTGTCAGCGTAGTGTCCAGAGCATGGAGGCGCTACCAGGAGACAGGCCAGTACATCAGGAGACGTGGAGGAGGCCGTAGGAGGGCAACAACCCAGCAGCAGGACCGCTACCTCCGCCTTTGTGCAAGGAGGAGCAGGAGGAGCACTGCCAGAGCCCTGCAAAATGACCTCCAGCAGGCCACAAATGTGCATGTGTCTGCTCAAACGGTCAGAAACAGACTCCATCAGGGTGGTATGAGGGCCCGACGTCCACAGGTGGGGGCTGTGCTTACAGCCCAACACCGTGCAGGACGTTTGGCATTTGCCAGAGAACACCAAGATTGGCAAATTCGCCACTGGCGCCCTGTGCTCTTCACACATGAAAGCAGGTTCACACTGAGCACATGTGACAGACGTGACAGAGTCTGGAGACGCCGTGGAGAACGTTCTGCTGCCTGCAACATCCTCCAGCATGACCGGTTTGGCGGTGGGTCAGTCATGGTGTGGGGTGGCATTTCTTTGGGGGCCGCACAGCCCTCCATGTGCTCGCCAGAGGTAGCCTGACTGCCATTAGGTACCGAGATGAGATCCTCAGACCCCTTGTGAGACCATATGCTGGTGCGGTTGGCCCTGGGTTCCTCCTAATGCAAGACAATGCTGACCTCATGTGGCTGGAGTGTGTCAGCAGTTCCTGCAAGAGGAAGGCATTGATGCTATGGACCGCCCGTTCCCCAGACCTGAATCCAATTGAGCACATCTGGGACATCATGTCTCGCTCCATCCACCAACGCCACGTTGCACCACAGACTGAGTTGGCGGATGCTTTAGTCCAGGTCTGGGAGGAGATCCCTCAGGAGACCATCCGCCACCTCATCAGGAGCATGCCCAGCCATTGTAGGGAGGTCATACAGGCACGTGGAGGCCACACACACTACTGAGCCTCATTTTGACTTGTTTTAAGGACATTACATCAAAGTTGGATCAGCCTGTAGTGTGGTTTTCCACTTTAATTTTGAGGGTGACTCCAAATCCAGACCTCCATGGGTTGATAAATTTGATTTCCATTGATAATTTTTGTGTGATTTTGTTGTCAGCACATTCAACTATGTAAAGAAAAAAGTATTTAATAAGATTATTTCATTCATTCAGATCCAGGATGTGTTGTTTAAGTGTTCCCTTTATTTTTTTGAGCAGTGTATAATAAACAGAGTAGCAGCAGCGTAAATTATGATTGTATTTGAGTGTGTGTGCATGTGTGTACAGTCAGTATACATGTGTGTGCATGTTATGTGTGTGTTGGAGTGACAGTGTGCACGAGTGTGTAGATTCCTGAGTGTGTGCATAGAAACCGTGCAAAAACCTAACTCAGATAGTCCATGTAGCCATTCTGTTAGCTATTTAGCAGTCTAATGGCTTGGGGATAGAAGATGTTCAGGAGTCTGTTGGTGTCAGACTTGATGCACCAGTACCGCTTGCCGTGCGGAAGCAGAGAGGACAGTCTATGGCTTTGGTGGCTGGAGTCTTTAACGATTTCTCATGCCTTCCTTTCACACCGCCTGACATAGAGATCCTGGATGGCAGGGAGCTCGGCCCCAGTGATGTACTGGGCTGTCCGCACCACCCTCTGTAGCGCCATGCGATCGAGGGCGGTGCAGTTGTCATACCAAGCAGTGATGCAGCCGGTCAAGATGCTGTCAATGGTGCAGCTGTATAACTTTTTGAGGATTTGAGAGCCCATGCCAAACCTTTTCAACTTCCTAAGGGGGAAGAGGCGCTGTCGCACGTTCTTCACGACTGTGCGAGTGTGAGTGGACCATTTTAAGTCCTTAGTCATTTGGACTCCGAGCTCTCGAACCCGCTCCATTGCAGCCCCGTTGATGTAGCTGCAGTGTACTCCCTGTTCACCCTTTCGATAGATGATCAGTTTTCTCTGTGGCTTTGCACATGCTTGGTTAACCAAGCAACATACATATAATCAAACAGCCACTATGAGGCTGTATTGTAGATTTGACCTGTCAAAAGAATGTGTGTGTATGTGTGCCAACCATGGGTCTCTCTCTCTCTCTCTCTCTCTCTCTCTAGATATTTGTTAGAGAAATTAAGAAATTCAGAAGGGAAATTCAGTTACAGTCAACTTCACCCACAGGGCCATTTCCATGACTCTGCTGGTGGAGGGCAGCTGTTTGCTTGAATGAAAAAATAATGAAGGCCAGGGCCAGTGGGGGAAGTTGATTCAGTACACTCTTTATAGACAGAGATGATATCTGATTACTCATCTTCATAACACACACAAATACACACACACTTACAAGTACTCAGAGACACACACATATGATTTGCGTGTGCACACTTACACATGCAACGCACACTGTCAGGCACGCAAGTACACACACACACACACACACACACACACAAACAGAGAGCTCTCAGGACAAATGCACTGTGTCCTAACCTAACTTCTGGATTGCATGCGTCTCCTCACATTTGTTGTTTTGAGACATGGCACTAGCTGAACGCGCTGGCTGGCTGTTGTCTACTGCCGAGAGAGTAATGGTGTTGTCTTCAATTATTGATCACTGCTGGTTGGGTTCCTCAAATAGGCTTGTAAGGGAGCACCTGTCAGGGCAGGAGAATCCTGGAGGATCCTGGGTAGGAGGACTGTGGCAGAGAGGCTTCACCCATTAGGGGAAGAAACATCCATGACACTCCACAAACATTTGGCTGACCCTGGTCCCTGGTCCTCGATCGGCCACAGGGTTGTTAGGGTGGGAGTCCTCCTATGGCACATTTCATGTCCAGTCAGATTTGACACAGCAGTGAACCCAAGTCAGATTGATCTGTGCTATTTCTGGAGGTTAGTGTTATGTGTGTCTTGATTAACGATATGGTAACCAAAGATCTACAATTTGTTAACAGAAATTGTAAGAGCAAAGGTTTAAAACCCCAAAACAGATATCAATGCATTAGGTTATTATACAAATGCTTAACTTACAAACCAATACAAGTATAATGAATCTGTTCAGTTACAGTATATACTGTAGTCTATATGGGAAATCAAAACTGCCTCACTCTCTCGCTAGCTTATGTAACAGTTCTGAACATACTGTATCAAAATGCAGACTCCAAATGGCATGAGTTGTCAGGTTGAATCGTTTAATCGAGGCTAGCAGACAAGTCTAGTGGTGTGACAGTGACAGACTGCGTGAGTGCTATGTGGACTGGAGCAGGAGACTGATGATGACGCTACGTTGGAGCTAGCTGCTAGCTCAGATAGATGCTCGCCCCTCTCCTTCCCTTCCTCTCTTCCCTTCCCAGGGGGTGACCTTGAGGCCTGTCCTCTGTTATGGAGGAGGGTGGGGGAGAGTGGGGGAGTGTATCGCTGCTGAGGGCCTGCTGGAAATCTGATCAAGGCTACAGTGTCCCCACCATTTGATATGCCTCTGGGAGGGAGGCTGCTACTGCTACTACTGCTGCTATGTCTGCTATTCTCGGATGCTAGAGAATACTACTGTACACTTGATAATAATGTCAATATATGCAGTTATTTATGCCCTTATTGAGTGAACCCGTTTGCTCTTTGATTATTTTATATTGTATTTTCAGTTGGTACAGTATAATATTTAGAATTGCGTTATTAGATTTTATGTGTTATCTATGACTTGATAATTACAGATATATTAATTTGCTACTATTTTGATTTAAAGGGAGTGTAATCAGCTTAGATTGATTTGATGAGAGAGAAAGACGTCTGTCCATTAGCTGTGTATTTGTACTCTCTTTGTGGTTTGATTGGAATCGGAGTGCACACACGTCTCCCTTCTGTATCCCTTGTGGACATCTTGTGTCTAGTGGGCTTCTGTCCAACCTCCAGAGAGAGATGCAACGGGATGACGTGGTGAGAGAGAGGGGGGGGGGAGAGAAAAGAGAGAGAGAGAGAGAGAGTGGTGACAGAATGCAATGACATCATTGGTTGGAGAGGTAGCAGATGGACACATGGATCTCGCTGTGTCTCTGTGTCTCTGGAGATGTGGTGCCGAGTAGGCCGCTGATCTGATCCAGGAACAGATGGGCCGTTTGGGCAACAGAGCCTAACCCACCAAAGCTTACCACTCCTGAGGGATATCACCCTGTGGTGAAGCATGGCTCTCACCCACACAGCTCTAGAGGCAGGATGCAGACTCACCCGCACAGCTCTAGAGGCAGGACTGAGACTCACCCACAGAGCTCTAGAGGCAGGACTGAGACTCACCCACACAGCTATAGAGGCAGGACTGAGACTCACCCACACAGCTCTAGAGGCAGGATGCAGACTCACCCGCACAGATCTAGAGGCAGGATGCAGACTCACCCACACAGCTCTAGAGACAGGATGCAGACTCACCCACACAGATCTAGAGACATGATTGAGACTCACCCACACAGCTCTGGAGGCAGGATGCAGACTCACCCACACAGATCTAGAGGCAGGATGCAGACTCACCCGCACAGATCTAGAGTCAGGATGCAGACTCACCCACACAGCTCTAGAGTCAGGATGCAGACTCACCCTCACAGCTCTAGAGGCAGGACTGAGACTCACCCACACAGCTCTAGAGGCAGGACTGAGACTCACCCACACAGCTCTAGAGGCAAGATGCAGACTCACCCACACAGCTCTAGAGGCAAGATGCAGACTCACCCACACAGCTCTAGAGGCAAGATGCAGACTCACCCACACAGCTCTAGAGGCAAGATGCAGACTCACCCACACAGCTCTAGAGGCAAGATGCAGACTCACCCACACAGCTCTAGAGGCAGGACTCACCCAGCTAGTTTTGGAGGCAGGACTCACCCAGCTAGTTTTGGAGGCAGGACTCACCCAGCTAGTTTTGGAGGCAGGACTCACCCAGCTAGTTTTGGAGGCATGGTTAATAATCACCAAGGCTTCTAGAAGCAGGACTCTCAGACTATTAGATTTTCTCTGAGACAACCAAACTCTTTTAATGCAGGTTAAGAGTCACCCAAACTCACCGTGTGAGCTCTAGTTTAGAGGCAGGACTTTCAGACTCATCTAGCTCTTTGAGGCAGGACATTAAGTGTGATAAAGGCACAGATATCATTTTTTTTTTACATTAAGTTGATTTGATTGTTGTTGTTTGTTTTATACCCAAATGATTTATTTGAACTATATAGGCTGTTTTGTTTTGTGTGATGTTGTAAGACCAACCCATGACTTTGGAGATGTTTTTGTTTTCTTTCAGCCATCAATGAGTTCCCTGAGGATATCTTCACCACCTACCAACGCACCAGAGGAGCTGTCCTGCTGCACATATTTGCGGTAGGAGATTAATTTTATGTGTGTTAAACACCATGTGGTTCAGTAAATCAGGCATGTGTTGTCGACTGTGTGTGTGTGTGTGTGTGTGTGTGTGTGCATGCTTGCGTATATCGGTGCATGTTTCTAGCGTGCGTGTGTCCATCCGTGCACTAATTAGTGGACTAAGAGATTACCCTGCTGTGTCCTGGGCACTTCATCCGGGATAAGTCATGCAGCTCTCTGACAGACAATTTTATGACAATTATAAATATTCTGTCAGCCTTGTGTCGTTGTGGATGACCTGTTATCTTCCTGTCATGTGATGTCCTGGGCTGTGCTGTGAACAACACAGGTTGGTTTGTACCCAGAGCCCTAGGCAGGGCCTGTCATCGCAGCCTTACACAACAAAAGTCACATCAAACATGCATCCTCAGATGACTCTCCTCTCTCTTTGGCAGGAAAAACAACTTTCTACTTTGTGAGGGCAGGATAGAGGATAACAGGACATGTGTACAGTGAGGCTGATATAATTGCATATATTCTAACTCAGTGTTTTTATACAGTAGATTGTTCACTGTGCCCAGGACTATATCCTCTCTAACCCTCTCTCTACTCTCTCTCTTTCTTTCTCTTTCTCCCCCCCCTCTCTCTCTCTCTCTCTCTCTTTCTCCCCCCCCCCCTCCCCTCTCCCCTCTCCCCCTCTCTCTCTCGCTCTCTCTCAGGCCCTTTACATGTTTCTGGCCTTGGCCATCGTCTGCGATGACTACTTTGTGATGTCTTTGGAGAAGATCTGTGAGGTGGGTGAATTGGAGTCCCAATAACATTCTCCTCTAAACCTCCTTCCTCTCCCTATTACGCCAGTGAGGTGTTGATGTGATGTGTTTGTGTGTTGATGGTTAATGTATGAGGCTTCTGTGTGAGACTGTGCTTCTTCCTTCTGTGTGTCTGTCAGAAACTGGACCTGAGTGAAGACGTGGCAGGAGCTACGTTCATGGCTGCTGGCAGCTCAGCACCAGAGCTGTTCGCCTCGATTATAGGTGAGACGGGCTGTCTGATACTCCCACACACACTTACACTGTACAAAACCTGCTTAGATACATGCAGATACATTACCATCAGTAGTATGTAGACTGTGTGTTCAATTCTCCACATTGTATAGGTTTCAGATCAATGTTGTCAAAGAGGTGATCATATTGGGTTGATCTCTCTCTCTCTCTCTCTCTCTCTCTCTCTCTCTCTCTCTCTCTCTCTCTCTCTCTCTCTCTCTCTCTCTCTCTCTCTCTCTCTCTCTCTCTCTCTCTCTCTCTCTCTCTCTCTCTCTCTCTCTCTCTCTCTCTCTCTCTCTCTCTCTCTCTCTCTCTCTCTCTCTCTCTCTCTCTCTCTCTCTCTCTCTCTCTCTCTCTCTCTCTCTCTCTCTCTCTCTCTCTCTCTCTCTCTCTCTCTCTCTCTCTCTCTCTCTCTCTCTCTCTCTCTCTCTCTCTCTCTCTCTTCTATTTAAGGGCTTTATTGGCATATGTTAACATTGCCAAAGCAAGTGAAGTAGATAGTAACAAAAGTGAAATAAACAATCAATAAACTATGTGTCTCTAATATGGTCATACATTTTGCAGGATGGTAGGAAGTGCAGCTCAGTTTCCACCTCATTTTGTGGGCAGTGTGCACATAGTCTGTCTTCTCTTGAGAGCCAGGTCTGCCTACGGCGGCCTTTCTCAATAGCAAGGCTATGCTCACTGAGTCTGTACATAGTCAAAGCTTTCCTTAAGTTTGGGTCAGTCACAGTGGTCATGTATTCTGCCACTGTGTACTCTCTGTTTAGAGCCAAATAGCATTTTAGTTTGCTCAGTTTTTTTGTTAATTCTTTCCAATGTGTCAAGTAATTCTCTTTTTGTTTTCTCATGATTTGGTTGGGTCTAATCTCTCTCTCTCTCTAAGGTGTGTTTATCACTCATGGAGACGTGGGTGTTGGAACCATAGTGGGTTCAGCAGTATTCAACATTCTATGCATCATCGGTGTGTGCGGAATCTTCGCTGGACAGGTGTGTGTGTTTGCGTGCGTACGATCTCCATGTGCCTCAGTCTGTATTGTTGCACCCTGCCAGAAGGGGACCATTGTGTTAATCACAAATCACACATACTGTATGCTACAACACATGCTATGTTATGCCCAGGGGCGTAGTGCAGTTTTGCGCCAAGCAAGAAGTCTGGGTTTCATCTATTTGTTTCCTGCCCGTGAATTTGATGGCAAATCAGTTCTTTCAACATAGCCAGCTAACAATGCTAGCAAGCTAGCTAACTAGTTAGCTAGTGTGTTTTGATTTGAATACGCCACACTATTTTCTGGTTGTTTCTACGGTCTCCTAACCCATGAGGACGACTGCAATGGATGGCGAGCTGACAGTGATGAATTCATCGCTCAGTCTGAGGATTCCTCTGAAGTTTTGTGCGGTTGTCATAATTTAGTGAGTGGGAACTTCATCTCGTACAAGACCTATGGAGAAGTTGCAGTCAGATGGCGGGGAAGGCGAGGTGCCGGTGAGACGCCTTGAATGGAGAGCGAACTGTGCTGCCTGCCTGCCACTGAAGGACCTGCTCATCTCCCCCTGTTGGCAAACCCCTCCTTCTGCTCAACTGTCACCCCATCTGTTGGATGCTTGAAATTCCCAAAACGTTCAACTCTAGCTGACAGTTGTCATAGTCCAGACCTACTCTCTGTTATGTAGCTACATATATACAGTGGGGAGAACAAGTATTTGATACACTGCCGATTTTTGCAGGTTTTCCTACTTACAAAGCATGTAGAGGTCTGTGATTTTTATCATAGGTACACTTCAACTGTGAGAGACGGAATCTAAAACAAAAATCTAGAAAATCACATGATTTTTAAGTAATTGATTTTCATTTTATTAAATGACATAAGTATTTGATACATCAGAAAAGCAGAACTTAATATTTGGTACAGAAACCTTTGTTTGCAATTACAGAGATCATACGTTTCATGTAGGTCTTGACCAGGTTTGCACACACTGCAGCAGGGATTTTGGCCCACTCCTCCATACAGACCTTCTCCAGATCCTTCAGGTTTCGGGGCTGTCAATGGGCAATACGGACTTTCAGCTCCCTCCAAAGATTTTCTATTGGGTTCAGGTCTGGAGACTGGCTAGGCCACTCCAGGACCTTGAGATGCTTCTTACGGAGCCACTCCTTAGTTGCCCTGGCTGTGTGTTTTGGGTCGTTGTCATGCTGGAAGACCCAGCCACGACCCATCTTCAATGCTCTTACTGAGGGAAGGAGGTTGTTGGCCAAGATCTCGCGATACATGGCCCCATCCATCCTCCCCTCAATACGGTGCAGTCGTCCTGTCCCCTTTGCAGAAAAGCATCCCCAAAGAATGATGTTTCCACCTCCATGCTTCAGGGTTGGGATGGTGTTCTTGGGGTTGTACTCATCCTTCTTCTTCCTCCAAACACGGCGAGTGGAGTTTAGACCAAAAAGCTCTATTTTTGTCTCATCAGACCACATGACCTTCTCCCATTACTCCTCTGGATCATCCAGATGGTCATTGGCAAACTTCAGACGGGCCTGGACATGTGCTGGCTTGAGCAGGGGGACCTTGCGTGCGCTGCAGGATTTTAATCCATGACGGCGTAGTGTGTTACTAATGGTTCTTTGAGACTGTGGTCCCAGCTCTCTTCAGGTCATTGACCAGGTCCTGCCGTGTAGTTCTGGGCTGATCCCTCACCTTCCTCATGATCATTTATGCCCCACGAGGTGAGATCTTGCATGGAGCCCCAGACCGAGAGTGATTGACCGTCATCTTGAACTTCTTCCATTTTCTAATAATTGCGCCAACAGTTGTTGCCTTCTCACCAAGCTGCTTGCCTATTGTCCTGTAGCCCATCCCAGCCTTGTGCAGGTCTACAATTGTATCCCTGATGTCCTTACACAGCTCTCTGGTCTTGGCCATTGTGGAGAGGTTGGAGTCTGTTTGATTGAGTGTGTGGACAGGTGTCTTTTATACAGGTAACGAGTTCAAACAGGTGCAGTTAATACAGGTAATGAGTGGAGAACAGGAGGGCTTCTTAAAGAAAAACTAACATATCTGTGAGAGCCGGAATTCTTACTGGTTGGTAGATGATCAAATACTTATGTCATGCAATAAAATGCAAATTAATTACTTAAAAATCATACAATGTGATTTTCTAGATTTTTGTTTTAGATTCCGTCTCTCACAGTTGAAGTGTACCTATGATAAAAATTACAGACCTCTACATGCTTTGTAAATAGGAAAACCTGCAAAATCGGCAGTGTATCAAATACTTGTTCTCCCCACTGTATTTTATTTTCAAGCGCTTTGAGATTATTTTTGTAATGAAAAGCGCTATAGAAGCTGAATAAATTATTATTATTATGAGGCTAAGGACGTGCACAAAAGGAATGTGAAATCTCTCTCTCTCTCTCTCTCTCTCTCTCTCTCCCTCTCTCTCTCTCTCTCCCCTCTAGGTGGTGTATCTGACTAAGTTTGCAGTGTTCCGTGACTCGCTCTACTACACTCTGTCTGTGTTGGCATTGATTGCAGTGAGTAGCTGATCATCTCATCTCTAGTCTACATTACATATTGAGGCCATTCAGACTGATAGAGCCCCCAATGGCTGTTTAACCTTAATTTACTAACTGTCTAGGCTACTGGGCTAATAAAGGGTTGTGGGAAGGAGATGGTCAAGCAGCTGCTTGTGTGTCTGTGTGTGTGTGCGTGTGTGTTTCTGGGACTCTCTGTAATATAGAAAGAACTGGGCCCATATCTACAGTTGAAGTCAGAAGTTTACATACACCTCAGCCAAATACATTTAAACTTAGTTTTTCACAATTCCTGACATTTAATCCTAGTAAAACTTCCCTGTCTTAGGTCAGTTAGGATCACCACTTTATTTTAAGAATGTGAAATGTCAGAATAATAGTAGAGAGAATGATTTCTTTCAGCTTTTATTTCTTTCATCACATTCCCAGTGGGTCAGAAGTTTACATACACTCAATTAGTATTTGGTAGAATTGCCTTTAAATTGTTTAACTTGGGTCAATAAGTTGGGTGAATGTTGGCCCATTCCTCCTGACAGAGCTGGTGTAACTGAGTCAGGTTTGTAGGCCTCCTTGCTCGCACACGCTTTTTCAGTTTTGCCCACACATTTTCTATAGGACTGAGGTCAGGGCTTTGTGATGACCACTCCAATACCTTGACTTTGTTGTCCTTAAGCCATTTTTCCACAACTTTGTAAGTATGCTTGGGGTCATTGTCCATTTGGAAGACCCATTTGTGACCAAGCTTTAACTTCCTGACTGATGTCTTGAGATGTTGCTTCAATATATCCATATAATTTTCCTTCCTCATGATGCCATCTATTTTGTGACGTGCACCAGTCCCTCCTGCAGCTAGGCACCCCCACAGCATGATGCTGCCACCCTCGTGCTTCACGGTTGGGATGCTGTTCTTCGGCTTGCAAGCTTTCCCTTTTTCCTCCAAACATAATGATGGTCATTATGGCCAAACAGTTCTATTTTTGTTTCATCAGACCAGAGGACATTTCTCCAAAACGTACGATCTTTGTCCCCATGTGCAGTTGCAAACCGTAGTGTAGCTTTTTTATGGCGGTTTTGGAGCAGTGGCTTCTTCCTTGCTGAGCGGCCTTTCAGGTTATGTCGATATAGGACTCGTTTTACTGTGAATATAGATACTTATGTACCTGTTTCCTCCAGCATCTTCACAAGGTCCTTTGCTGTTGTTCTGGGATTGATTTGCACTTTTCGCACCAAAGTACGTTCATCTCTGGGAGACAGAACGCGTCTCCTTCCTGAGCGATATGACGGCTTTTGAAGGTAGGCCTTGAAATACATCCACAGGTACACCTCCAATTGACTCAAATAATGTCAATTAGCCTATCAGAAGCTTCTAAAGCCATGACATCATTTTCTGGAATTTTCTAAGCTGTTTAAAGGCACAGTCAACTTAGTGTATGTAAACTTCTGACCGACTGGAATTGTGATACAGTGAATAATAATTGAAATAATCTGTCTGTAAACAATTGTTGGAAAAATTACTTGTGTCATGCGCAAGGTACATGTCCTAACCGACTTGCCCAAACTATAGCTTGTTAACAAGACATTTGTGGAGTGGTTGAAAAACAAGTTTTAATGACTCCAACCTAAGTGTATGTAAACTTCCAACTTCAACTGTATACACCTGTTCTGAAAGGCCCCAGAGTCTGCAACACCACTAAGCAAGGGGCACCACCAAGCAAGCGGACCCATGAAGACCAAGGAGCTCTCCAAACAGGTCTTGGACAAAGTTGTGGAGAAGTACAGATCAGGGTTGGGTTATAAAAAAATATCAGAAACTTTGAACATCCCACGGAGCACCATTAAATCCAGTATTCAAAAATGGAAAGAATATGGCACCACAACAAACCTGCCAAGAGAGGGCCGCCCACCAAAACTCACGGACCAGGCAAGGAGGGCATTAATCAGAGAGGCAACAAAGAGACCAAAGATAACCCTGAAGGAGCTGCAAAGCTCCACAGCGGAGATTGGATTATCTGTCCATAGGACCACTTTAAGCCGTACACTCCACAGAGCTGGGCTTTACGGAAGAGTGGCCAGAAAAAAGCCATTGCTTAAAGAAAAAAATAAGCAAACACGTTTGGTGTTCGCCAAAAGGCATGTGGGAGACTCCCCAAACATATGGAAGAAGGTACTCTGGTCAGATGAGACTAAAATTGAGTTTTTTGGCCATCAAGAAAAATGTCTGGCGCAAACCCAACCCTTCTCATCACCCCGAGAACACCATCCCCACAGTGAAGCATGGTGGTGGCAGCATCATGCTGTGGGGATGTTTTTCGTCGGCAGGGACTGGGAAACTGGTCAGAATTGAAGGAATGATGGATGGCACTAAATATAGGGAATTACTTGAGGGAAACCTGTTTCAGTCTTCCAGAGATTTGAGACTGGGACGGAGGTTCACTTTCCAGCAGGACAATGACCCTAAGCATACTGCTAAAGCAACACTTGAGTGGTTTAAGGGGAAACATTTAAATGTCTTGGAATGGCCTAGTCAAAGCCCAGACCTCAATCCAATTGAGAATCTGTGGTATGACCATCCAACTTGAAGGAGCTGGAGCAGTTTTGCCTTGAAGAATGGGCAGAAATCCCAGTGGCTAGATGTGCCAAGTTTATAGAGACATACCCCAAGAGACTTGCAGCTGTAATTGCTGAAAAAGGTGGCTCTACAAAGTATTGACTTTGGGGGGGGTGAATAGTTATGCATGCCCAAGTTTTCAGTTTTTTTTGTCTTATTTCTTGTTTGTTTCACGAGAAAAAATATTTTGCATCTTCAAAGTGGTAGGCATGTTGTGTAAATCAAATGATACAAACCCCCCAAAAATCCATTTTAATTCCAGGTTGTAAGGCAACAAAATATGAAAAATTCCAAGGGGGTGAATACTTTTGCAAGCCACTGTAGAGGCCCAGCGGCCTGATAGACAGATCATCATGAGAATAAGGGAGTACAGAGAGAGAAAGCAGAGGAGAAAGGGAGACCCACAGAGAGAGGGAGACAGAGAGAAAGAGAGGGAGAGAGAGGGGGAGAGATGGCCTGGAGATCTCACAGAGACTTCAGAAACTCACTTCATACTGTGTCATTGCTTTTATAGCAAACAGTGTACAGGAAATGTTTTTTGACTGTGTTACTTTCTCATAGCATCTGTCTGACAGTAACTAGACATACTAAATGCATCGCGACTTTCAAGTTTTTCTAAGTTAGAGTTTCGATAAAATATAAAAATATGAGTTTCTTGATAACAAAAATAAAAGTTGATGCTCATCTTCCTAAAAATATGTACTGTCTAATTTATGTATTTTTTTGTTAATATGTTTCCCTCTTTCATTTTCTCAGTTCATCTATGATGAGAAGATAGTGTGGTGAGTACCCTGCTGTGTGTCTCAGCAGTGTGTGTGTGTGTGTGCCTGCAGACATGTGACTCTACTCTGTCTGTCTCTGCAGGTGGGAGAGCTTAGTGCTGGTAGTGATGTACTTTGGGTACATTCTGATTATGAAGTGAGTTCCACTGGGACCTGTTCCTTCCTGTCTCAAAGACACACACGCACACACACACACACACACACACACACACACACACACACACACTAGAGCACCTGAGCACACGCAACAAATAGTAAAATCCACATATATACTCATACTTTGCACACACTAAGTTACATAAACTCTCAACTGAATATGTAAAACCTTTTCTCGTTTCTCCCATCAGATTTAACACCAGCATCCAGAACTATTTCTCAGGGAAGGAAGACAAGAGCTTGGCCAACGGTAACACGGTGATCAGCAGCGAGCTGGAGGATGGTAATGCTTGTTATGACAGTTACATATGGGATGATCCATCCAAGCCGTTACTCTCTCCAGGTAAAGGTAACCAGACAGGCTTTATGGTCACCTCTCAGCCAACACTGGCACTCTGACCGGCCTTCTATCAAAACAACTACTCTACTGTATCTGGTTGTTCTAGAAAACCTAGAAACTACTCTCAGCCCCTACTCTTGGCTCTTCCTATCTGGTTTAACAGTCCTCTCCACTTTGGCTTGATGTCATTCGTACCCCTTTGTAAACTCTTAGCACTGATCCTTCAAACAGAGTTACATAAATATCTTCTCTATAACTATTTTAGACTTCCACCGACTTTCACTGTATCTTTCACCGAGTGACTCTGAGAGCTCTCCTCTCCTGCCTGGTCTAGTAGAAACAAGCTAACCTCCCTGCTGCCGTGTGGCAGCCCTGTCGCTACTGTAGCGAAGCCTGTCTGTTTAGCCTTACTAAACCTACCTGCCTGCCGTCACCTGGTCTGTCAGCTGTATCGCTGTGCCGTGTAGTGATGTGTATTGTCGTGCTGAGCTGTGCTATGCTGTGCCCTGTCTCGCCCTCTTCTGCTGTGTCAAGTACAGTCCATTATTCCAGAGTCACAACATGTGCATGCATGTTGTGTGTGTTTTGGTGTTGGTGCGTGTGTGTGTGTGTGCGTGGAGACATTTGTATGTGTGTGTGACTGTGTGTATGGTATGTGAGTGTGACTGTGTGTATGGTGTGTGTGTGACTGTGGACAGTGCCTTCAGAAAGTATTCAGACCCCTTGACTTTTTACACATTTTGTTACGTTACAGCCTTATTCTGAAATTGATTAAAAATATATATACACACACACACAGAATACCCCATAATAATAAAGCAAAAACTGGTTTTTAGACATTTTTGCTAATT
The DNA here is from genome assembly GCF_020615455.1 of Coregonus clupeaformis. Taxonomy (NCBI): domain Eukaryota; kingdom Metazoa; phylum Chordata; class Actinopteri; order Salmoniformes; family Salmonidae; genus Coregonus; species Coregonus clupeaformis. Next base: position 65,785,929 of record NC_059220.1, on the reverse strand, counting down.
TATAACAAATAAAAAACTGAAATATTACATTTACATAAGTATTCAGACCCTTTACTCAGTACTTTGTTGAAGCACCTTTGGCAGCGATTACAGCATAGAGTCTTCTTGGGTATGACGCTACAAGCTTGGCACACCTGTATTTGGGGAGTTTCTCCCATTCTTCTCTGCAGATCCTCTCAAGCTCTGTCAGGTTGGATGGTTGTCCTTCTGGAAGGTTCCACCATCTCCACAGAGGAACTCTAGAGCCCTGTCAGAGTGACCATCGGGTTCTTGGTCACCTCCCTGACCAAGGCCCTTCTCCCCTGATTGCTCAGCGATTACAGCATCAAGTCTTCTTGGGTATGACGCTACAAGCTTGGCACACCTGTATTTGGGGAGTTTCTCCCATTCTTCTCTGCAGATCCTCTCAAGCTCTGTCAGGTTGGATGGGGAGCGTTGCTGCACAGCTATTTTCAGGTCTCTCCAGTGATGTTCGATCGGGTTCAAGTCCGGGCTCTGGCTGGGCCACTCAAGGACATTAAGAGACTTGTCCTGAAGCCACTCCTGCGTTGTCTTGGCTGTGTGCTTAGGGTCGTTGTCCTGTTGTAAGGTGAACCTTTACCTCAGTCTGAGGTCCTGAGCGCTCTGAAGCAGGTTTTCATCAAGGATCTCTCTGTACTTTGCTCCGTTAATCTTTGCCTCGATCCTGACTAGTCTCCCAGTCCCTGCCACTGAAAAACATCCCCACAGCCTGATGCTGCCACCACCATGCTTCACCGTAGGGATGGTGCCAGGTTTCCTCCAGACGTGACGCTTGGCATTCAGGCCAAAGAGTTCAATCTTGGTTTCATCAGAACAGAGAATCTTGTTTTTAATGGTCTGAGAGTCTTTAGGTGCCTTTTGGCAATCTCCAAGCGGTCTGTCATGTGCCTTTTACTGAGGAGTTGCATCTGTCTGGCCACTCTACCATAAAGGCCTGATTGGTGGAGTGCTGCAGAGATGGTTGTCCTTCTGGAAGGTTCTACCATCTCCACAGAGGAACTCTAGAGCTCTGTCAGAGTGACCATCATGTTCTTGGTCACCTCCCTGACCAAGGCCCTTCTCCCCTGATTGCTCAGTTTGGCCGGGCGGCCAGCTCTAGGAAGTCTTGGTGGTTCCAAACTTCTTCCATTTAAGAATGATGGAGGCCACTGTGTTCTTGGGGACCTTCAATGCTGCAGAATTTTTTTGGTACCCTTCCCCAGATCTGTGCCTCGACACAATCCTGTCTCGGAGCTCTACGGACAATTCCTTCGACCTCATGGCTTGGTTTTTGTGAGATCAATTGAATTTTCCACAGGTGGACTCCAATCAAGTTGTAGAAACATCTCAAGGATGATCATTGGAAACAGGATACATCTGAGCTCAATTTCGAGTCTCATAGCAAAGGGTCTGAATACTTATGTAAATAAGGTATTTCTGTTTAGTTTTTTTAGAAATGTGCAAACATTTCTACAAACCTGTTTTCACTTTGTCATTTTGGAGTATTGTGTGTAGATTTCAGAGGATTTTTAATTATTTAATCTATTTTAGAATAAGGCTGTAACGTAACAAAATGTGGAAAAGGGGAAGGGGTCTGAATACTTTCCAAAGGCACTGTATATGTCACATACACACGCTGAAGGTTTTAGTGTGCCTCACTCTGGTGGCTGATGATCTCATCTGACAGTGTCTTCAGGGGGCCTTCAATGGGCCTTGAACTGGGCTCAGTGGGGCCCATTCTGCTGTCACACCAACACTTTAATTACACCTCCTGACATACTGTATCTTCTGGCTGTTTCAAGTTTTCAAATTTCAAGTTTTAATGTCACGTGCACAAGTACAGTGAAATGCCTTTCTTGCAAGCTCCAACCCCAACAATGCAGTAATCAATATCAATGCAGCACTAAAAATAACACAAGGTAGAACAAAAACACAGGAAATAAAAATAAGAAATAAGAAGAACACGAGAAAGTAAGAAGCTGGTGTGTGTTTAAGTGTCTGTGTGTGTATGTGTGTGTGTGCATGCGTTTGTGTGTGTGTGTGTGTGTGTGTGTGTGTGTGTGTGTGTGTTTGTGTGTGTGTGTGTGTGTGTGTGTTTGTGTGTGGGTGTGCGTGCGTGCGTGAGAGAGAGAGAGTCTGCTGGTCTGGCATGTGGGTGTATTAGGCACGTGTGTCTGGCCATCCTTGAAAAAGGCATGTCCTTTGTGGTTGTGTAAGAGTAGAACAGCATGTCTTTTTCTTCTTCTTCTTCTGGTTGGTTGGTGTGTACAGTTAGTCCTACTTGATGTGTCTGTCTGTGCTCTGTATCTCACCATATCTGTGTATCTCCAGTGAAGCCCACTAAGAGGTACAGTCGTGGCTCTGTAGTGATGGTGGATGAGATTATTAACTCCAGCCCTCCTAATTACCGTTTCCCCGACGCCGGCCTGCGCATCATGATCACCAACCACTTTGGCCCCAAGACACGCCTCCGCATGGCTAGCCGCCTCATCATCAATGAGGTGGGTGAAGTCACTGGGGTCAGGGGTCAGTCAGGCTTATTGGAGAGGAGCTCAGTAAAAGTGATTTACTTAGAAGTTAAGAAAGCTTGGCTAGTTCAGTTAGTTTACTAGTGTACCGGTAGTAAGCTAGGCCTACTGGAGAAAAGTACATTGTAGGACGATTTACTAGAAAGCTAGGAGAGGAGAGGAGTACAGTTTAGAGTGATAATTAGCCGGTGGACTGCATGCTTTAATCATCCTTGGCACATCATATGATCACTGTTTGTGTCTGTTTTGGTGAAAATATCCTGGGAGATATTCATAAAACTTTACTAGCTCATAAAGTCACTGTTTACAGAGGGGAAACACATACATATTCCATGAAGCATGCGGGCCAGTACATCAGTTGACTGTGTGTGTGTGTGTGTCTGTGTGTGCGTGTGTGTGTGAGCAGCAACAGAGGTTGGTGCAGGCGTCTAACGGTGTGGACAACGTGACCATGGTGATCACTGATGGTAAACCTGAGACCTTGGAGAACGGCACCGTACCAGAGGACAAAACTGTTGAGGAAGAGGAGGGAGAAGCCCTGAATTCACCCTTCACCGTCCCTGGTGAGTGTGTGTGTGTGTGCATGTATTTGACCTAGATAGTTTGTGTGTATGTATTGATATGTAGGCTACGTGTGCCTTTAAAAAAAAATATGTATGTAATTCTGTCCTTGAGCTGTTCTTGTCTATTAATGTTCTGTATTATCTCATGTTTCATATTTTGTGTGGACCCCAGGAAGAGTAGCTGCTGCTTTTGCAACAGCTAATGGGGATCCTAATAAAATACCAATGTATGTTTGTTATATATTTAATTACATTTGGCTGGTAGACCAATAAACTACTTTTACACACCCTACTGAAACTTAACACTCACCTCCTCAGTGTACTCCATTGGTTGTGATGAAGCTGTGCTGCTGTTCCTTGTTCCCTCCACAAGGGGGCTGCATGGAAACAGTGAAGTGGCTGATCTCCTGGCCCATCCTGCTGCTACTCTACTTCACTGTGCCAAACTGTGCCAAGCCTCGCTGGGAACGCTTCTTCATGCTCTCCTTCTTCCTCGCCACCGTGTGGATCGCTGTCTTCTCCTACTTCATGGTCTGGATGGTGAGACACATTGGAGATTCTTTAGAACTTACATGTCACTGTCATTTTGTGTTCCAAACCAGAGTTGAAATGGTTTGAACTTTATACAAATTATCAGTGATGAGACGTCCTGATAACCAATCAGTTAGGGAATCTCTCTCTTCTAGTTGCTAGCTAGCTTTGACACTGTGCTGGATATAGGCTACCAACCAAGGTGCATGCTATTTGGAAGATTTCTGTTTAATCCGTTAAATGTGTATCTGTGTGTGCAGGTCACCATAATTGGCTACACTCTGGGCATCCCTGATGTGATTATGGGAATCACCTTCCTGGCAGCTGGCACCAGTGTCCCCGACTGTATCGCTAGCCTCATCGTTGCTCGGCAAGGTACATCACTGCACTCTCTTTTTCCCTATCTCTGTCTCTCTCTCTCTCGCTCTTCAAAATCTTCTAAAAAAATGTTGTACCAATGTACAGTATACTGTAAAGTCTGTACAGAATTGTCCATATTGTTATGTCCATCTCTCTATAGGTCTTGGGGATATGGCGGTTTCCAACACCATTGGTAGTAATGTCTTTGATATCTTGGTGGGACTGGGGCTCCCCTGGGCGATACAGACCATGGCTGTGGACTATGGCTCTGAGGTAAAGGAAGTACATCCAGGAACTCAGTCTTTACACTGTTTTACCCCCAATGGGCCTATGTTACTACTGCTTATCAATACCTCATGACTCTTGATCTTGATCTAAAATTCTCTCTCTCTCTCTAGGTGATGATCAGTAGCAGAGGGCTGGTGTACTCTGTGGTGCTTCTTCTGGGCTCTGTGTTTCTGACAGTGAGTTAAAGGAGACGTCTCTCTCGCTATCTTTCTCTCTCTCTCTCTAACACTCTCTCCCTCTGTGTCCTGCAGGTTCTGGGGATCCATGTGAATCATTGGAAGTTGGACCTTAAGCTGGGTGTGTACGTGCTGGTGATGTACGTCATCTTCCTGTGTTTCTCCATCATGATCGAGTACAACGTGTTCACCTTCGTCAATCTGCCCATGTGTCTGGAGCAGCTGTAGGACGGCCTACACCACCGGACAGGTGTCCCTGCTGAATTATAGACTCACACAGCCCTCTGGATCTAAACTTAATCACTAACTAACTCAATAATTTCTATCCTGAAATCCCTATCCCCCACACACATACACTACCGGTCAAAAGTTTTAGAACACCTACTCATTCAAGGGTTTTTCTTTATGTGTACTATTTTCTACATTGTAGAATAATAGTGAAGACATCAAAACTATGGAATAACTCATATGGAATCATGTAGTAACCAAAAAAGTATAAAACATATTTTATATTTGAGATTCTTCAAATAGCCACCCTTTGCCTTGATGAAAGCTTTGCACACTCTTGGCATTCTCTCAACCAGCTTCACCTGGAATGCTTTTCCAACAGTCTTGAAGGAGTTCCCACATATGCTGAGCACTTGTTGGCTGCTTTTCCTTCACTCTGCGGTCCGATTCATCCCAAACTATCTCAATTTGGTTGAGGTCGGGGGATTGTGGAGGCCAGGTCATCTGATGCAGCTCTCATCACTCTCCTTGGTAAAACAGCTCTTACACAGCCTGTAGGTGTGTTGGGTCATTGTCCTGTTGAAAAACAAAGGATAGTCCCACTAAGCCCAAACAAGATGGGATGGCATATTGCTGCAGAATGCTGTGGTAGCCATGCTGGTTAAGTGTGCCTTGAATTCTAAATAAATTACAGACAGTGTTACCAGCAAAGCACCCCCACAACATAACACCTCCTCCTCCATGCATTACGGTGGGAAATACACATGCAGAGATCATCCGTTCACCCACACCGCGTCTCTAAAGACACGGCGGTTGGAACCAAAAATCTCAAATTTGGACTCCAGACCAAAGGACACATTTCCACCGGTCTAATGTCCATTGCTCGAGTTTTTTGGCCCAAGCAAGTCTCTTCTTATTATTGGTGTCCTTTAGTAGTGGTTTCTTTGCAGCAATTCGACCATGAAGGCCTGATTCACACAGTGTCCTCTGAACAGTTGATGTTGAGATGTGTCTGTTACTTGAACTCTGTGAAGCATTTATTTGGGCTGCAATTTCTGAGGCTGGTAACTCTAATGAACTTATCCTCTACAGCAGAGGTAACTCTGGGTCTTCCATTCCTGTGGCGGTCCTCATGAGAGCCAGTTTCATCATAGCGCTTGATGGTTTTTGCGACTGCAGTTAAAGAAATGCTAAAAGTTCTTGAAATGTTCCATATTGACTGATCTTCATGTCTTAAAGTAATGATGGGCTGTCGTTTCTCTTTGTTTATTTGAGCTGTTCTTGCCATAATATGGACTTAGCCCTATTTGGTAAAAGACCATATTCTGTATACCCTTCCCCTACCTTGTCACAACACAACTGATTGGCTCAAACGCATTAAGAAGGAAATAAATTCCACAAATTAACTTTTAAGAAGGCACACCTGTTAATTTAAATGCATTCCAGGTGACTACCTAATGAAGCTGGTTGAGAGAATGCCAAGAGTGTGCAAAGCTGTCATCAAAGCAAAGGGTGGCTATTTGAAAAATCTAAAAACAAATGTATTTTGATTTGTTTAACACTTTTTTGGTTACTACATGAGTCCATGTGTGTTATTTCATAGTTTTGATGTCTTCACTATTATTCTACAATATAGAAAATAGTAAAAATAAAGAAAAACCCTTAAATGAGTAGGTGTTCTAAAACTTTTGACTGGTAGTGTACACTCCTTTTACATTCACACATACTCCTTTTACACACCCATTTTTCATTCCAGACATAACTGTCTGCCCTTGATATATCCCTTTTCCATTCCTTCACTATCTATCGATAATGTAGAGATCCCTAGATACATACATTCATCCTCAATGTCCTCAGTTCCCCAAACACTCTCCCTACATGTTTTTCTGCTCTCAATGAGAAGAGGAGATACCAACAGAACCGTATGGATGCTCCTTACTAACCCAGAGGAACGGAAGGCTACTCTCTGTCATTCCCTCCAGAACTCAACTCACCGTCCGATGGAGAGATACACAGCTCACCTCTACACAGAACCCATCTTGCTGAAACCCTCCTAGTCTTCACAACATAACCCAGGACCAGCATTACACTACCGTCCTCCTCTGTTTGTATCTCATTCGGTCTCTGAAATATTTTTTGGGTCAGGCAGCTCACCAGCCTCCATCCCTACTAAAGAAAGGACCCGAGCATTTATGAATTCTTCATTTATTGTCATTTTGATTGATTCTATTATCTTCTTCCTTTGGAAGTAAAACAATCATACATTTCATGAACATACTGCACTTTAGATGTTGCGCGTGAAAATAAGTAGAGTATATATGACATAATATATTATATTTTTCGGTTCAACGTTACAGTTCTTCCTTTGTGTGGTGCAATAAGAAGAGGGAGAGGGAGGAGAGGCAGCATGTGCCAAGTCCTCTCTCTCTCGCTGGCAGGAAGAAAAGAGTCCAGGGGAGAACCTGTGCTTCTTCTGTTTCTGGACACTCCAACTGCTGACCAACACTTTGATATGCCGTGTTTGAGTGTGAGTGAAAGTAGGTGAGAGATTGCAAGGAAGAGAATTGAGTCTCCTCTATTAGTATTCAGCACCACTGTGGAGAGGAGAACACATCTTGGAAGACTATGCCCCCATTGGTGCTTGGTGGATGGTGATTTAACACAAAGCTCAAGTGTACAGTGGCTGAGGAAAAGCATGGATTTATTTGTGTGTACTGTAGGTTGGAGTGCCCGAGCCAGGCTCGTCCTCCTGTGTCATGTTGATTTGTTTTGATTGCTTAATTGTGTGTTTGATATCTTCAGCTCCTTCAGCTTGTGTTCTGTCTGAGGCTTGTTCCCATTCAGTTTCCTCTCCTCCCTGAGCTCCAGCCTGTCCGTCTCAGCGGGTTGAAGAGCTGCTGCTGCTGATTTGGGTCTGTGCTGCACAATGGTACACTTCTTTGTTGTGTGTTTGTTTATATATAAATACGACTTGTCATGCACAAGCTGAGGTTCTCTCGTTGGTAACCCAGTGCTACCTTACTTCTGCCAGTCGGGCAAGGCGGGGCAGGCGGGATGCAGTTCCTGTGTAGATATTTTAAACTGCTTCCGTCTCTCCCCTACCCTGCTCCAAATCCTCCTCCTCCTCTTCCTCCTCACTTCTCTTCATCCTCCTGGCTCTCTCTCATTGTGATTTTGTCTTCTCTAAATGCATGATGTGACGTTTATTTATTTCTCCCGCTGAGCAGAAACTTAGCGGGATGGGATGGGATCACTACCCTGTCCGTCCATCGACCTCCAAATATTGGCAGCTACGAGTCGAGTTGCCCTCTGCCCATCTGACTGACCTCGTTAAAGGTCGTGTTCATCAGGGCACACAATGGAAAACGCTTTAAACCGAAAAATAGTGTTTCTTATTGGACAAGTCTAGGTAGTTGCTCCCTGTTTCAGTCCGTTTTCTTACGTGTGGTGCCTAATGAACACAACCCAGTTCAGGGGTCACTGTGGGAGCAGAGGGTGGAGTCTGTGTCAGTCGTGACTGTTTGGGTGTTGCTGGTGTTTCAATGTTGAAAAGTGCCGTCACTGTTTTCCGTGTTAAAAGGCAGACGTCGGATGCAGTGTGTGGTATATACACTCAGTGGCTAGTTTATTAGGTACACCACTCTGTTCACGAAAATGGTTTGCTCCTACAGACAGTGAGTCACTTGGCCATGGCTTGCCATATAAAACAGGAAGACAGGCATCGAGGCATTCAGTTACTGTTCGATTGAACGTTAAAATGGGCAAAACTAGTGCCCTAAGCGACTTTGAGCATGGTATGATCGTCGGTGCCAAGTGCGCCGGTTCTGGTATCTCAGAAACGGCCAGCCTCCTGTGCTTTTCACGCACGACAGTCTAGGGTTTACCGAGAATGGTGCGACAAACAAAAAACATCCAGTCAGCATCAGTCCTGTGGGCAAAAACAGCTCGTTGATGAGAGGTTGAAGGAGAATGGCAAGAATCGTGCAAGCTAACAGGCGGGCCACAAACAGGCAAATAACGGCGCAGTACAACAGTGGTGTGCAGAATGGCATCTCAGAACACACAACTCTTCGGTCCTTGTCAAGGATGGGCAATTGCAGCAGACGACCTCACCAGGTTCTACTCTTATCAACTAAAAACAAGAAGAAGCGGCTCCAGTGGGCACACAATTACCAACACTGGACAATTGAGGAGTGGAAAAACATCACCTGGTCCGACAAATCCCGGTTCCTGTTGTGTCATACTGATAGCAGAGTCAGGATTTGACGTAAGAAGCATGAGTCCATGGCCTCATCCTGCCTGGTGTCAACGGTACAGGCTGGTGGCGGTGGTGTAATGGTGTGGGGAATGTTTTCCTGGCCCACATTAGGTCCCTTGATACCAATTGAGCAACATTTCTATGCCCCGAAGGATTCAGGCTGTTCTGGAGGCAAAGGGGGTCCGACCCGGTACTAGATGGGTGTAACTAATAAACTAGCCACTGAGTGTATTATATAAAAACATGTATGCAATCTCAATTAAAAGAGGACCAAGTAAGGATGGTAAAGTATATTATGCATTTGAGAAAAAATTGTTGTTTTATTGAAGCTGCTGAAAGCATTGATACTATACAAGTAAATGCACTTATGCACACACACATATGCATGCACAAACACACACAAACACACACTTGTCAAATGTTTACTCCCCATGCCCAAAGACACACACACACACTTTTCAAATGTTTACTCCCATGCTCACACAAGCGATCACACACACACACAGACACACAAACTACATTAATGTTCTTGTCTCAGTGGTAGTAACTGGTGCAATGATAAATGTGTCAGGAGGGTAATGTCAGTGTTGAACGAAAGCCAGATGAATGTTGCTAAGGTCTGTTCACTTCTGTTTATTATGGTCTAAGTTATGATATCACCTACATCTTAGTTGCATGGTAAATAAACAAACAAACAGTGGGCGGGCTCTCTAGTACTGGTCAGCGTCATGTTCATTACAGCACGCAATGGAAATCATTTTGCAACAGAAACTAAAATGATAATTTCTTATTGGACATGTTTCAGTCAATTTCTTCAATTTGGTGCCTAATGAACACGACCCTGGTGTGTTAAAGGCAGGTGGTATAAGACAATGGTGCCCTGCCTGTGCCCTGGATATTTGTCCATCCTCTAACAGTTTCATTGATGTCTTGTGTTTTATACTGTACTGTATATACTTATTGGAACTGGGATGGGAGCCTCTACTCGTGTATTTGTCTTGTGCAACTCTTCTTAACTCCAAGACACAAACATTTCACATTTTGAAAATTGATCTTGGAAAAAGTAGCCATATGTTTTAAAATCACACTTGATTTATTCCATCCCTAAAGCGTTCTACTCATGTCATGAAAATAATATAATTTTTTGCCATGGGTTTTTAGTTGTTATCACATATGAACTAAGGGATATGTGATTAACAATACATTAGCAGATCTCTGGTGACAATAATTTATTGTCACCAGGTGGGGCTGAGGGTCTCCTGTAGGATCATATCCATGTTGTCAGTAAACAAACAACACACTGATGTTTATCATAGCTCTATAAACAGTCTCATATCTTACTAGATACCCACTGCGGTTGTTTTATACCTTTGTCAAAGAGAAACTTTGAGAGGAAGTCACCATTACACTTGACTGCACTGTATGGCATGCATGAACACAACACAACACACACACACTTGTTCATTGCTCTCATACACACACACACCTACTTTGGCTCTGTTGTTACACACACAATTATGTGAGACTTGAGTGAATGTGACCTGGTTCACTGTGAGCAAAGGGACGTAAGGTCATTCATCCAAATTGATAAAAGGTAGGCTATAGAGTTATTACAAAAACAACTTCAATTTAAGACATTAGTGTGTAACTTGAATGTATTTGTCTTGCTATAAATGGATGTATCCAACCAATGCATTTTACTGTAAAGCAATAATCAAAAGACTTCAAAATAATTATGTATATTGTTATATGATTCATGATTATGAGATGGATGACACATTAAATAATACTGTTTATAAATGCCTACTGTTCTCTTTAAATTGCTTTCTTTGATCCTACAATGCGTACTTATACTGAACAAAAATATAAACCCAACATGTAAAGTGTTGTTCCCATGTTGCATGAGCTGAAATAAAAGATCCCAGAAATGTTCCATATACACAAAAAGCTTATTTATCTCAAATGTTGTGCACAAATTTGTTTACATCCCTGTTAGTGAGCATTTCTCATTTGCCAAGATAATCCATCCACCTGACAGGTGTGGTATATCAAGAAGCTGATTAAATAGCATGATCATCACCTTGTGCTGGGGACAATAAAAGGCCACTTTAAAATGTGCAGTTTTGTCACACAACACAATGCCACAGATGTCTCAAGTTTTGAGGGAGCGCACAATTGGCATGCTGACTGCAGAAATGTCCACCAGAGATGTTGCCAGAGATTTGAATGTTAATTTCTCTACCGTAAGCTGCCTCCAACGTCGTTTTAGAGAATTTGGCAGTACGTCCAACCGGCCTCACAATCGCAGACCACGTGTAACCACGCCAGCCCAGGACCTCCACAACTGAGGAGTATTTCTGTTTATAATAAAGCCCTTTAGTGGGGAAAAACTCATTCTGATTGGCTGGGCCTGGCTCCCCAGTGGGTGGGCCTGGCTCTTGGCTCCCAAATGGGTCAGCCTATACCCTCCCAGGCCCACCTATAGCTGTGCCCCTGCCCAGTCAAGTGAAATCCATAGATTAGGGCCTAATGCTTTTATTTCAATTAACTGCTTTCCTTATATGAACTGTAACTCAGTAAAATCGTTGAAATTGTGGCATTTTTCTTCAATATATTTTATGGGTGATGACTAGAATGAGTTAAAGATGCACTATGCAGAAATCGCTCCACCATTTCCTGGTTGCTAAAATTCTAATAGTTTGTCTAATTTAAGTTTATGTGGCAAAACAAGCAAGTAAAGTGTAGAGAATCATTGTACCATCTAAATATATTTTCCATAACGAAAAATATCGTATTTTCAGCTACTTGAAGCTAGTGCACAAAACCCAAAGTAAAAGACGCAAAAACTAAATTTAAGAACCGGAAGCATAGAAATAACGCACATAGAACAGATCTACCGCTTCTTAGACTTGCTTTCAATGAAAATGACAGATCTATTACTCACTCTTCGGTTTAATTGTTACGAAATTGGGTCCACTGTGAGATTTCTGACCCAGTTTTGCCTATATTCTCGCGAGAAGAAAACCCAAACAGAGAAAACACCCAAGGTCAGTAGTCGTCACTATTTACCACAGTCACAAAGTCATAAACCCCGCCTATTTCTACACTTTCTCTTCTTAAAATGTGATTTTAAACCTAACCACACTGCTAACCTTATGCCTAATCTATCCCTAAATTAATTTTAAAAAGGGGATTTTTGTTTTTATGCATTTTTACGATTTAGAATTTGTGGCTGAGTGGAAACCAAGTGCACGGAATGTGCAGAAGTATTGCTGTTTGCGAGAATCTATATATTTCCTTCAAATTCGCTTATGGGAACATTCATTAACTACTACTGGAAACATTCCTCCTCAGGTACTATGCATTCAGAGAGGGTTATATCGGAATTAGTTCGCTTTGCGCTTTCCACTTCCTTTCACCATGCACAGTGGAAGGACATCACGGATGAAAAATCGACGAGAAGCTTATCATAACATGTTTTCTTATTATGTGCTACCATTATTTGTAAACAGAAGTTGCTTTTACGTTATTTTCCTTTGTAGCCTATGAAATCATGGTTTGCATAGGTTATACATGTATCATGTTAAAGATGACATGCGTATTCCTCCCACTTTGCACTTAACGTAATAAGCAGTATCTCAAACTTTTTGTATAATTCTTACAACACATTTCAGCCATATTTGAATAGCATTAGCTACTCACTCAGATTTCACAGTTTTGTTATTATTGATTACCCCAACGAAAGTATTTTAGATGCATTTTGAATAGGCCTTTTTGTCTACCTCTCATTTCAGGTTTGAGCATGTTTCAGGCATGGCAAGGTATTAGGTCACTCACCAACTCAATTCGACTGTATCCAGTGCAAAGACTAGTGTGTGTAAAGGCCACCACCACTAGAATGTGCTCAGGTAAGACATCCAGATGACACCACTTCCACTTTCATCTCAGTTCTAACAGAACAGACATCGAGTTTCATATGGTGATCACCCGAATCTGCAATCCAATCAATGAGAAAACAAGCAATAGACATTTATCTTTTCAGCAAATGGCAGTTTACTATTTCGAGGACCCAGGTCAATCATTAGTTTAGGAAGTTGATTCCATCACCTAGCTGTATGAGAATATGTAACCCATTACCTAATTTCAGCTACAGTAGTATCTCTCGCTTGCCAGACTTTAAATCTCACATTGACTCAGCATATAAATCTGTCTGGCCAGTGTCACTACAGGAGCCTGACATCAAACCTCCTCCATTCTAAGGCTAAGCATTTGGAGGAGGTGTCTGGTCAACGAGATTAGCTTACATCTGATAACCCATTGACAATTTAACCAATATAGCACACCCTCTAGTAGACAGCAGTGAGGTGAGAGCAGGGTGAGAGGCTACAGCAACAGTAGCTGCGCCAGGTCAGTAGAGATGTCTAAGTGTCAGTCTGTTATGAGCCCTAGTGCGCTAAGGGCTCTGATCTGTAAGAAAACCCATGGTATAGAGAACACTTCTGGACTCGCTGCAGGTAGGTACACCATATAGCATATTACACTACTCTCAGTGGTGTGAAGTACTTAAGTAAAAATACTTTAAAGTTCTACTTAAGTCGTTTTTTGGGGTATCTGTACTTTACTTTACTATTTATATTTTTGACAACTTTTAGTTTTACTTCACTACATTCCTAAAGATAAGATTGTACTTTTTACTCCATACATTTTCCCTGATACCCAAAAGTACTCGTTACATTTTGAAAGCTTAGCAGAACAGGAAAATTGTGAAATTCTCGTACTTATCAAGAGAACACGTGGTCATCCCTAATGCCTTTCTGGTGGACTCACTAAATACAAATGCATCTTTTGTAAATAATGTTGGAGTGTGACCTTGGCTATCCATACATTTTAAAAACAAGAAAATGGTGCCGTCTGGTTTGCTTAATATAAGGAATTTGAAATGATTTATGCTTTTACTTTTGATACTTAAGTATATTTGAGCAATTAAATGTACTTTTGATACTTCAGTTTATTTAAAACCAAATACTTCTAGACTTTTACTCAAATACTATTTTACTGGGTGACTTTCACTTTTACTTGAGTAACTTTCTATTAAGGTATCTATACTTTTACTCAAGTATGACAATTGGATACTTTTTCCACCACTGACTACACTATAACTTATTATAAACTGGGTGGTTCGAGCCCTGAATGCTGATTGGCTGACAGCCATAGTATATCAGACCGTATACCACGGGTATGACAAAACAATTATTGATACTGCTCTAATTACGTTGGTAACCAGTTTATAAAACAATAAGGCACCTCTGGGGTTTGTGGTATATGGCCAATATACCACGGCTAAGGGCTGTATCCAGGCACTCCGTGTTGCGTCACGTCTAAGAACAGCCCTTAACCGTGGTATATTGGCCATATACCACACCCCCTCATGCATTATTGCTTAAATAACACAATAATACTGCTTGAAAATCACCCAGCAGTTGGAATCTTTGATGTAATGGTTAATTATTGAATGCAACCCCATGCACTGAAGGAGCTCAAACATTGAATGCACTGAACAAGCTCAAACATTTAACGTCATCACTTTCTCTCTCCCAGTCTTTATAGAGAGGCACACGTCTGAATCAAACAATGCAAGACAATTCAGTGTCCAATCTGACTCAATATTCTGTTTCCCTGCATCTGGTTGACAGGCTACCAGCAGGCTAATGTGGTGATCCTCCATAAGAGCCTAGCTGATGACTTCGAGGCATTCTGCCATGCCAACCCCAGCCCCCTGCCTCTGCTTTACAGGAGTCAGCCCGGGGAGTGGGGCTGTCCACCTCTCGCTGCAGACGCAGACATCAGGTACTAACTGAAACACCCCTATAACACAAAATCAGACAACCATTACAATGCAAATGCAACAATATAACATGGACACTACAAAATACATGATACAAACAAACACATCACACAATAAGCCTACAGAGACTGAACTGTCTTGAATTGGTTATATTTCATGTTATTATGGGGGGTATTCCTGAATTTTACATTTTAGTCATGTAGCAGACACTTATCCAGAGCGACTTACAGTTAGTGAGTGCATACATTTTCATACTGGCCCCCCGTGGGAATCGAACCCACAACCCTGGCGTTGCAAACGCCATGCTCTACCAACTGAGCTACACAGCTACACAGAATCGAGGGAGGCATTCATGTGATGTTAACTCAAGAGAGTGTTATGTAACTTTGATGGTGATTTTTATGTCTTGAAACAATCCCTTGTCTACCCATGTGAGGTTATTGTATGTGCAGAGAAGATGTCTTCTCTGAGTCGTATAATGTGCATGACTTATGCTCTGCTTGGAGCATTTAAAATGGTCAATTATTGAACAGCCTCTGTTCAGAATATAGCAGTTCAGGCAGGGCAACATCTACTCTCTGAGTAGCCGTGTAGATTTAACGCTTGAGGATAATCTCTGTCTTGTATTCATGTAATTATTTCTAGGACATGACCCTGCATTTATGGCACATTTTGTAACCATGAAATCTACCCATTCCCCTTCCCCCATTGTTTTCCAACTTTTCACACTGCAGTAAAGCTAGTATTGTTGTCTGTGTGTGCAGAGACTTTCAATAAATCCAGGCTGCATTGTGTGAATGTAGGCTCTAGTCCATGTTCTCAGGACAGGGAACTGGACCAGGGTATTTTCCACTGAGTTTCCACTTCCTATTCACTAGACAGTGAGATAACTGTTTCTGTTTGATCAACAGTAATAGCATTCAAACAGCATCTCCAGTCTATTCCTAGCTCTGTCGCTCTGTCTGTCTGTCTGTCTCTCTGTCTGTCAAGGACCCAAAGTTGCTTTACAATGATAGAGCAAAAACAAGAAGTAGTACAATATCAAAAGCATTTCTATACCTTTACTTCTCCACAGAGTGGACTGCCCCCAGTACTGTGTGTTTAAGGACGGCCTGCTGGTGTCCAGAGTGTCCAGCCTGATGTCCTACAGTGGTCAGCTCCAGGACATGGTCAGCTTCTACCTGGGCTGTAGCTTCAGCTTTGAGAGGACACTGCGGGAGGCCGGGGTCCCTGTCCGAAATGTGGAGCAGAACTGCAATGTCAGCATGTTCAGGGTGAGACGGGGAAGGAGGGTTTCTGCCAGGTACAAATCTGGAGCGACTGACTGTGCAAACAGATCAGAATATAGTTATTTTCCTCCAAGAAGGACTTTCTTTTTCACAGGCTCGTAATTACCATATTATTTCTGATTTGGAGACAAACTTATATGCATAGTTCAAGAGACAAGACTTACAACATACACAATGAGTAAAGCACATCATATAAAGCCTGTATTTTAATATACTATCCCCTCTGCAGACATCTCTGCAGTGTAGAGGAGTGGGTCAGTTCCAGTGCCCTATGGTGGTGACTATGAGACCAGTACCTGAGGAGCAGCTGGACATCGTGGTCCAGGTCACTCACCTGACCCCTCTGGCCCATGGAGGACCCATCCACATCGGGGATCCAGGTACACAACTGCAGACGGGTCCTTTGTTTGTAGAAAACCAAAAGGCCTCTTCCAGCAATTTACATCCTGTCTGACTCTGCACCATTTCATCACAGCTGTACTGGGGATCCAGGACGTATCCAGGCCGGAGTATGGGGACCCGGTGGCCCCTGGCCCAGGAGATGTACCTGCGTTCTGGGCCTGTGGGGTCACTGGTATGGAGGCTGTCCAGAGTTGCAGTGAGTGGCTGTCTGGTTGTAATATTTATTACTGCACAACTGGCTAAAAAGACACATAGGCGTTTGTTTCCCATTGACAATGGACAATAAAGTATTCTTCTTCTTCCTCAGAGCCCCCACTGGCATTCACCCACTCTCCAGGCTGCATGTTCCTCACTGACCGAGAGGACTCCTCCATCTCTGCGTCCACATCCACCCCTGAGCCTGACCAATGCCCTCTGACTTTCTCCATCTCCCAGCAGCCTTTGCACTACAGTGTGGCATCCAAGGCTGTAGTCCAGAGCATACGAGACCTGGAGAAGATCATTGGCGAGGACCCAGGGGAGAGGGGTATCCGTGCATTGTTTGTCCAGGATGAGTTGCTGAGGTCCTGCCTGTCCCTCTCCCACTCCTCCTCTGTGCTCATCACTACGGGGTTCCCCACCCACTACACACACAACCCCCCCGAGGAGACAGACGGGCCCCCCGGAGCCTTCGCCATAGCAGCCACCCTCCAAGCCCTTCAGAAGGAGGTTGCTATAGTGACGGATCACCGCGCCCTGGAGATGAATCAGAGGATTATGGAGGATGCAGTGAAGAAAGGTTCATGATTTGGCATATGTGTGCCCTAGCCCTGACTCTATACAGAAGTCTGTCAGTTTAGCTCCAAATGTTTGGCTGACCTCTAACATCTGACCTGTCTGTGTTTCTAGGTGTGATAAAGACAGCCGTACCACTGCTCAGTTACCAAGGCAACAGCCCAGACTCAGCACTGCACTTCCTGTGTCATGACGGAGACCTTAAAAAGCCCAGGTGATGACCTCAGCTTTCAACACACACACACACACACACACACACCTTTCACTCCATCCTATTCACATGGGTCAATTTAGTATTTAGTCTGTTGTGCTCAGATTTGACCACTTGGTGGCGATAGAGCGCAGTGGCAGAGCGTCTGATGGGAACTACTACAACATGAGAGGAGTGAACATCAAACACCTGGTGGACCCTATAGATGATCTATTCACCACAGCCAGCACCATCCCTGGCATCAGCACCACAGGTTGGTACAGATACTATGGAGTTTGATATTCAGGTAGGCTACTGAAAGGTCCACCCGCTATGCACACAGATCTTTAGAATAATATGCACGTCTCAATATAGACTTACGTGTGTTTGTGTGTGTATAGGGATAGGAGATGGTGGGAACGAGCTGGGCATGGGCAAGGTGAAGGAGGCAGTGAGAGAACACATGCCCAATGGGAGCCTGATAGCCTGTGACGTGGCTGCTGACTTCGCCATTACTGCAGGTTGGGAATGAATTATGTATTCATTTAGACTTTATTTATTTACATTTCAAGTTGCCTTTAGTGACCATCCTTACAGGATTAATTACTATATTATATTAAGGGTTGGGTAGGTTACTTTCTAAATGTAATTTGTTACTCCCCAACCCTGATTATATTATTAGATAACGCGTTTAGATTAACAATGAGCAGATTGGAGATCTCACATTCTCCAGTGCCCTCTGCAGGCCAAGGGATATAACTGCAGGCAGAAGGATGGTTGTCTCAGGTTTGATGAAAGGGTTGTGTATTATGAACTTGGTTCCATATAGCCAGGCAGTGTGCTACTGCAGGACAGTGTCACCAACACAGACATGCACACTGAAACAGTCAGACACGCTCTCACCTCTACATCAAGGCCAGAGCAGAAGTAGTTTCTTGCGTCAGCTGCCCAAAGGGGAAGATAAACTATGAACGCAAACACATCTACATGCACACTGTACACACACACACACACACACACACACACACACACACTGTATACACCCATAGAGTATTCACACAGCTTTTGGTAAGTAAGATTTCCAATGAATTCTTTACACACGACACTTGGAACTTGATATAGTGGCCCAACTTATTATGCTGATTAAAGTTTACACTCACAGACAAGAGAGACAACCCACTGGGCAAAAACTGGTTGAATCAACATTGACTTCTTTCTTTGAAATGATGTGGAAACAATGTGATGATGTTGAATCAACATGAAAAACTGATTGGATTTGTAGAAAGTCATCAATGTAAGAGTATTTAGTATTTTTTTCTAACCTAAATCCAATGACATGGTGAAATTGTTTGTTGATTTCACGTTGAAGTCACGTTAGTTGAAAACTCAACCAAATGGAAATAAAAACTGACATCTGCACCCAGTGTACAACCATTTGTGTTTATCTTAAAAAAATCGCATTAGATCATGAGACAGCATCATTAAGAGAGTGCATGAGGAAGACTGAGTAAAATGTAACTTGTAAAACAGTTTTGAATCTTATCCTGTTCTTCCTCTCTACCCCTGTCTCTGGGTTGTAGGAGTGTCTAACTGGGGAGGCTACGGCATGGCCTGTGCTCTGTACATCCTCAGTCTCTGTCCCATCCACCAGCGGTACCTCCACAAAGGCCTGGGCCAGCCTCACCCACCTACCCAGGACCAGCACCAGGCCTGGGCTGCTAGCCTGCCCTCTGTAGCCAAGGTATGGTAGTTCCTAGATCACACTGTACAATTAAGTACAATCAATTTGACACAATGGTTGTGATACAACTGATATTTTTGATGAGTTTGTCTGTACAAAAATGTTTACACCACCGCTGTATCATATGCGTTTTACATCAGTTGAACTGGGCCAGGAATGTAGTCAAGGTAAGAATGTCCATTCCCCAGGCCTGGCTCTAGGCTACACTAACTCTATGTCTATATGTCTCTAGGTATCTCTATGCTTCACTACATGCAGATCTTAGGCATGGGGTCAGAGCAGAGGCCCTCCACTGTCACAGTGAGACCATTATAGGGAGGTGCAGACAGAGTCCCTAGAGAATAGGCCAGCCGCCACATTCTGGACATTTTTGTATGCGTGGTGAACTCCCAGACCACTTCAGAACCCCAGCAAAGCCAATGTGTCATTAACATGGCTAGCTGTAAAGGGAGGAGGCCGGGATGGGGGCCAGCACAGTTTGCCACATTTTGCTATAGATAAAGCATATACTTTTGCAAGTCAACCTTTTAATTTAAAACTGATTGTTTTCAATAGGTTTAGGAACAGATGCCCAGTGTTGTGAGATGTATTCTGCACTTGACACAGATTTATAACTCACAACTAGCATTTAAGCTGTCTCATAATGTTCTTATTTTGACACCGCTCTAAAATGTCTTTACAGTACAGTTTCTGTATTACAGTACTTGGGAAGTGTCGATGTGATGGTTGCAGTGAGCCGAGCAGTGTATTGACATACAGTGCATTCGGAAAGTATTCAGACCCCTTGACTTTTTCCACATTTTGTTACGTTACAGCCTTATTCTAACATAGATAAAATATAACATTTTCCTCATCAATCTACACACAATACCCCATAATGACAAAGTGAATACAGGTTTTTAGATTTTTTCTCCACATATATTAAAAATGAAAAACAGAAATACCTTATTTACATAAGTATTCAGAGCCTTTGCTATGAGACTCTAAATTGAGCTCAGGTGCATCCTGTTTCCATTGATCATCCTTGAGATGTTTCTACAACTTGATTGGAGTCCATCTGTGGTAAATTCAATTGATTGGACAAGATTTGGAAAGGCACACACCTGTCTATATAAGGTCCCACAGTTGACAGTGCATGTCAGAGAAAAGACCAAGCCATAAGGCCAAAGGAATTGTCCGTAGAGCTCAGAGACAGGATTGTGTCGAGGCACAGATCTAGGGAAGGGTACCAAAACATTTCTGCAGCATTGAATGTTCCCAAGAACACAGTGGTCTCCATCATTCTTAAATGGAAGAAGTTTGGAACCTGCTCCAGAGCGCTCAGGACTTCAGACTGAGGCAAAGGTTCACCTTACAATAGGACAACGACCCTAAGCACACAGCCAAGACAACGCAGGAGTGGCTTCGGGACAAGTCTCTGAATGTCCTTGAGTGGCCCAGCCAGACTTGAACCCGATCTAACATCTTTGGAGAGACCTGAAAATAGCTGTGCAGCGATGCTCCCCTGACAGAGCTTGAAAGGATCTGAAGAATGGGAGAAACTCCCCAAATACAGGTGTGCCAAGCCTGTAGCATCATATACAAGAAGACTCAAGGCTGTAATCACTGCCAAAGGTGCTTCAACAAAGTACTGAGTAAAGGGTCTGAATACTTATGTAAATTGTTTTTGATTTTTTTGTATTTGCTAAAATGTCATTATGGGTTATTGTGTGTAGATCGATGAGGATATATATATATATATATATATATATATATATATTTTTTTTTAAATCTATGTTAGAATAAGGCTGTAACGTAACAAAATGTGGAAAAAGTCAAGCGGTCTGAATACTTTCCGAATGCACTGTAGGTCAGTGTTTCCTCCAGATCCACAGTCATTATGTATATTTGTTTGTTCAATTCCAACCACAGCACACCTGAATCAACTCATCATGTTGAATAGTTCACTAGTTACATCAGGTGTGGTAGTGTTGGAGTTCAACATATATGTGGACTAGTTGGGGGTCCAGAGGACCAGTTTGAGAAACAGTCTGCTATATGTAAACCTGTGTCACCGGTCTCTATTTGCCATGCCACAGGAGGAGGAGATGCTGTCCATCCTGGTGCAACACGGCGTCCGCAGCGGCAAGACAGGAACTCTGGGCATGGAGGTGGACGGCCTGACCTTTCACCCCACACACTCTGACCTCATCATAAAGCTCAGGAACCGCACATCACAGAGAAAGTGAAACTACACCTTACAAACTACCACCTATGCAAAGTAGTGAACATACAGTGAGGGAAAAAAGTATTTGATCCCCTGCTGATTTTCTACATTTGCCCACTGACAAAGACATGATCAGTCTATCATTTTAATGGTAGGTTTATTTGAACAGTGAGAGACAGAATAACAACAAAAAAATCCAGAAAAACGCATGTGAAAAATGTTATAAATTGATTTGCATTTTAATGAGGGAAATAAGTATTTGACCCCCTCTCAATCAGAAAGATTTCTGGCTCCCAGGTGTCTTTTATACAGGTAACGAGCTGAGATTAGGAGCACACTCTTAAAGGGAGTGCTCCTAATCTCAGCTTGTTACCTGTATAAAAGACACCTGTCCACATAAGCAATCAATCAATCAGATTCCAAACTCTCCACCATGGCCAAGACCAAAGAGCTCTCCAAGGATGTCAGGGACAAGATTGTAGACCTACACAAGGCTGGAATGGGCTACAAGACCATCGCCAAGCAGCTTGGTGAGAAGGTGACAACAGTTGGTGCGATTATTCGCAAATGGAAGAAACACAAAATAACTCAATCTCTCTCGGCCTGGGGCTCCATGCAAGATCTCACCTCGTGGAGTTGCAATGATCATGAGAACGGTGAGAAATCAGCCCAGAACTACACGGGAGGATCTTGTCAATGATCTCAAGGCAGCTGGGACCATAGTCGACAAGAAAACAATTGGTAACACACTATGCCGTGAAGGACTGAAATCCTGCAGCGCCCGCAAGGTCCCCCTGCTCAAGAAAGCACATATACAGGCCCGTCTGAAGTTTGCCAATGAACATCTGAATGATTCAGAGGAGAACTGGGTGAAAGTGTTGTGGTCAGATGAGACCAAAATCGAGCTCTTTGCCATCAACTCAACTCGCCGTGTTTGGAGGAGGAGGAATGCTGCCTATGACCCCAAGATACCATCCCCACCGTCAAACATGGAGGTGGAAACATTATGCTTTGGGGGTGTTTTTCTGCTACGGGGACAGGACAACTTCACCGCATCAAAGGGACGATGGGCCTGGCCATGTACCGTCAAATCTTGGGTGAGGACCTCCTTCCCTCAGCCAGGGCATTGAAAATGGGTCGTGGATGGGTATTCCAGCATGACAATGACCCAAAACACCGGGCCAAGGCAACAAAGGAGTGGCTCAAGAAGAAGCACATTAAGGTCCTGGAGTGGCCTAGCCAGTCTCCAGACCTTAATCCCATAGAAAATCTGTGGAGGGAGCTGAAGGTTCGAGTTGCCAAACGTCAGCCTCGAAACCTTAATGACTTGGAGAAGATCTGCAAAGAGGAGTGGGACAAAATCTCCCCTGAGATGTGTGCAAACCTGGTGGCCAACTACAAGAAACGTCTGACCTCTGTGATTGCCAACAAGGGTTTTGCCACCAAGTACTAAGTAATGTTTTGCAGAGGGGTCAAATACTTATTTCCCTCATTAAAATGCAAATCAATTTATAACATTCCTGACATGCATTTTTCTGGATTTTTTTTATGTTATTCTGTCTCTCACTGTTCAAATAAACCTACCATTAAAATTATAGACTGATCATGTCTTTGTCAGTGGACAAACGTACACAATCTTTTTTCCCCTCACACTACCACTGCACCTTCCACACTACCAACCACCAGACCACTACCCACAGTAGTGAAAATACCATGCTGCTGCTGTCATACTCATCCTCCCCTCCACACCACCCTCCCCCTCACTACCTCCCCAAACGACTGGGGCTGGACCTTGGTCTGTGACCAGGTGGAAGCCCCACCTGAGCCAAAAGCTACTACACTGCAAAACCCTACAATATCTCACGTTCAACTCACATCATTAATCATCTGATTGCATGGAACTTGAACACATATTACAGTACATGGCAGTCTTCCTAAAGGCTTGAGTTCAATGCTGTCATGTTTGGATCAAACCGAGAAGTGAGGTGTGGAGTTGGAGGAGTTGTGAATTGCCTGCAGCTGTACATTTGATTGCTCCCGAACGTTTGTTTATTACAAACTTCATAAATTATAAACCATTGTCCTTTGTAGCTCAGTTGGTAGAGCATGGCGCTTGTACCGCCAGGGTAGTGGATTCGATTCCCGGGACCACCCATACATAAAATGTATGCATGTATGACTAAGTTGGATGAAAGTGTCTGCTACGTGGCATATATTATGTTATTATAATATTACAAGCTAAAACCTGATATCAGAAAACGCCATAAATCAAGTTGTTTTTGTAGCTTTGTGATGTTAATTCTAGAATAAACAAGGCACTAGATTAGAACTACAGTGGGGGAAAAAAGTATTTAGTCAGCCACCAATTGTGCAAGTTCTCCCACTTAAAAAGATGAGAGGCCTGTAATTTTCATCATAGGTACACGTCAACTATGACAGACAAATTGAGAAAAAAAATCCAGAAAATCACATTGTAGGATTTTTAAAGAATTTATTTGCAAATTATGGTGGAAAATAAGTATTTGGTCACCTACAAACAAGCAAGATTTCTGGCTCTCACAGACCTGTAACTTCTTCTTTAAGAGGCTCATCTGTCCTCCACTTGTTACCTGTATTAATGGCACCTGTTTGAACTTGTTATCAGTATAAAAGACACCTGTCCACAACCTCAAACAGTCACACTCCAAACTCCACTATGGCCAAGACCAAAGAGCTGTCAAAGGACACCAGAAACAAAATTGTAGACCTGAACCAGGCAGGGAAGACTGAATCTGCAATAGGTAAGCAGCTTGGTTTGAAGAAATCAACTGTGGGAGCAATTATTAGGAAATGGAAGACATACAAGACCACTGATAATCTCCCTTGATCTGGGGCTCCACGCAAGTTCTCACCCCGTGGGGTCAAAATTATCACAAGAACGGTGAGCAAAAATCCCAGAACCACACGGGGGGACCTAGTGAATGACCTGCAGAGAGCTGGGACCAAAGTAACAAAGCCTACCATCAGTAACACACTACGCCGCCAGGGACTCAAATCCTGCAGTGCCAGACGTGTCCCCCTGCTTAAGCCAGTACATGTCCAGGCCCGTCTGAAGTTTGCTAGAGTGCATTTGGATGATCCAGAAGAGGATTGGGAGAATGTCATATGGTCAGATGAAACCAAAATAGAACTTTTTGGTAAAAACTCAACTCGTCGTGTTTGGAGGACAAAGAATGCTGAGTTGCATCCAAAGAACACCATACCTACTGTGAAGCATGGGGGTGGAAACATCATGCTTTGGGGCTGTTTTTCTGCAAAGGGACCAGGACGACTGATCCGTGTAAAGGAAAGAATGAATGGGGCCATGTATCGTGAGTTTTGAGTGAAAACCTCCTTCCATCAGCAAGGGCATTGAAGATGAAACGTGGCTGGGTCTTTCAGCATGACAATGATCCCAAACACATCGCCCGGGCAACGAAGGAGTGGCTTCGTAAGAAGCATTTCAAGGTCCTGGAGTGGCCTAGCCAGTCTCCAGATCTCAACCCCATAGAAAATCTTTGGAGGGAGTTGAAAGTCCGTGTTGCCTAGCGACAGCCCCAAAACATCACTGCTCTAGAGGAGATCTGCATGGAGGAATGGGCCAAAATACCAGCAACAGTGTGTGAAAACCTTGTGAAGACTTACAGAAAACGTTTGACCTGTGTCATTGCCAACAAAGGGTATATAACAAAGTATTGAGAAACTTTTGTTATTGACCAAATACTTATTTTCCACCATAATTAGCAAATAAATTCATTAAAAATCCTACAATGTGATTTTCTGGAGAGAAAAAATTCTAATTTTGTCTGTCATAGTTGACGTGTACCTATGATGAAAATTACAGGCCTCTCTCATCTTTTTAAGTGGGAGAACTTGCACAATTGGTGGCTGACTAAATACTTTTTTCCCCCACTGTATATACAACTGGTTTTAGTTTGTGATATAGACCTTGAAAACCACAACCTCTCAATAAATATCTCGTGTTGAAAAGTGTTCTTTTTTTGTTGTTGGTAAAATCATCACGCGTTGATTCGTAGGACCAAATTAGTAGAACCAAAGAGAGAATCAGTCACACACGCACACTGGGCAGACACACACACACGTAGATCAGAAGGCAGACTGCTCCCAGGGACAGTTGACTTCCTTTGTGGCACGCTACTGACTGTGCACTGCTACTACCACTTCCTCTCCAGATCTGTGTGTTTTACACACCAGAAACACGGGCTTGGTAACATTTTGACTTAGTGACGAGTCGGTGAGAAAAGCACTTGCTAAAAGCAGAGTACCACTGCAACCTGTGTCCTAAAAACCCTCTTCTGTAATTCATCACAGAGATAGATTGTTTAAAGTTGCTAAACACACACTGTCTTACTAATATGAATGGTGTTAATGACATTTGTATTGGAAATCATAAATCAGTTATGTGATTGATTACTTTTAAAATTATTATTACATGATGTAACAGTTTATGGAGTGTATTAAAATCATCTGATTAGAACCAGAGCTCCACTGAAACATGATCTCATCAACTGCCAGTGCCAGTGTGTGCCATGCTAGTGGCCACCCTCCCTAAATATCCCACCTTCTCCCTCCCTCTCGCTCGCTCTCCCTTACTTCCTCCCTCTGCAGCCAAGGTCACTCACAGATCTGTCTAAAACAACCTTTCACACACACTTCTTAGTCAACACTGTCTGACAAACACATGGAATGGTTTCAGGCAACCCCGCAAAGACAGTAGACATATTGTATTCTCCAGCCAAAGAATTAAATCCAACATTATGCTCCTACTCTTGCTTGTAGGCCTTATGTCACACAGTTAGTTTATCTATAGTTTTGTTATCTAACATGGACATGATAGAAAGCGATGATATTAGGTTTGACCTTTCCAAATGAAGCCCTTTCCTTCTAGGTTCAGCCAAAGTAAAGTTAGTGTCGTCCAAAGGAGGCTTCTGTTGCTAGGTTAATAAACAAACCAAGGCTTTTTATTAGCTAGCTACTGGCTACACCTGAGAATGTTTAGTAATATTCGATGATGGAATTAATGAGTTGCTAACTTAATAAAATAAATGTTTTAATGCAGAACTGAACGATCTCAGCCCAACAAAAACAGGACGCTGACAATTACAGTGTCAATTCAACTCTAGTCCCACCGAGCCATGCATGTGTGTGTGTGCGCATGCACGGTTCTGTTTCAAGTGTGTTTGGAGTTTGATGCATTAGTTGTGTTTTTGAGTGTGTAGTTCTATTTTGAATCAAATTCCAACTTCCATGGCAAAGTTAACAAACTTTGGGTGTTTCTGGGATGACTCCTTCAAATTCTTCACAGGTGAGAGAGTTACAGAGACAGTCGGCATGATAGAGGAATGGCTGTAGTTGCATCTGCCTCCCAAACTCCTACAAGGTGGCAAAAGTGACAAATGAAAACATACGAGACAATTTGTTTTACTCCTAAGAGATATCAGATGAGAGATCTGAATAAGATACAAATTAAAGCATCAAATCTTGGAGAAAAAATTACATGAAAGCCCTCTCTTCCAGAGAACACAATCCCAGAAGAAGACACCTTAACTCAACAGAGGAATCTGTACAACTTCAAATATCAACCATCATGACAGCATTTTAATATTGAAGTTGTACATATAAGAGACAGATGTGCTGAGAACATTTCCAATAAGACCAAAAGAAAAGAAAACAGCAAGGGTTCATAACTTCAGCAGAAGTAGAATAAAAGTCATGTAACAGCAACTATCCTACGCAACAAGAAGGCATTTCCTGCATCACTGAATACAGTGCGTCACTGCTAACGTCTAGCAAGACCGCATGGTCACTAAGCAAATCTTTCAAATAGCAAGAACTCAACAAGAGAAGAGAACATTAAACCCATGAATTGGTTTAGACATATTTTACACATATACATCTACAAAAATAGACTTTGAACATTACTCTACAGATATATCATACAGTGAGGGAAAAAAGTATTTGATCCCCTGCTGATTCTGCAAAGAGGAGTGGGACAAAAAGGGTTTTGCCACCAAGTACTAAGTGATGTTTTGCAAAGGGGGTCAAATACTTATTTCCCTCATTAAAATGCAAATCAATTTATAACATTTTTGACATGCGTTTTTCTGGATTTTTTTGTTGTTATTCTGTCTCTCTCTGTTCAAATAAACCTACCATTAAAATTATAGACTGATCATTTCTTTGTCAGTGGGCAAACGTACAAAATCAGCAGGGGATCAAATACTTTTTTCCCTCACTGTATGTTCTTATTTTTATCATGTGGTTAAACTGCCATGCATATACATACAATATTTGAACAAATATTACATTTGATACCATTAGAGCCCCTATAGTAAATGTGAATTTCATTGCGTTTTCTTTTGGGCTGATAGCGACAATTGAGTCAACACTATTGTTACACAGTCTCCTACTGTATGAAGTTCTTCACCCCTGGCTTCTTGTTCCTATGATTTATGAGCTCTGAATGTTTGCCTTCCCTGTTCCAATTCATCATCACCCATTAGAACAACCAGTCTATCCTTAGGTGATTTACAACTGCCTCATTCACCACTGAAAAGCCTATTTTCCTATGTCCTTTTGCTTTGGGAAAAATCCCAATGTAAGGAGGGGAAACATGCAGCAGAAAATAATCTGTGCAGAGTGTGAAAGGTGAGAGGTCAGCTGTGCTGGTCCCCATGTGGGTCGTTTAACCTGGAAATACTCAGGCTGTGTGGCCAGGACACAGCCTGGGAAGACATGGGAACGGGAGAGGGGATGGGGGTGTCATGGGGCTGTTCCAACTAAGACATCCTTAATAGAGGCAGGGCAGGCCCCTGGGAAAGAGAGTGCGGTGGAGAACATTGTGATCGACCTACGCTCCACAAAGAAGTCAAGTAAGTCAGGACCTCTGGGGTACTATTGAGCTTGACTCTGCAATTCTGCTGGAATAATCCACTTAAAAACTATATTTTTGTATTTGTTTAATTGGTCCACTGTTGATAGAGTCACCAAATGTTGTGCATGTCAGCAATCAAGTTTTCAAGATCTAGAACTTTCAAATGATGCATAACTCGTCATACCAGCTGTATTTCTGCCTGCTTGAATGGCAATAGCGCAGATACACATTAAAACATGAAATGACCCGGGAATCAATAGAACATCGCTCAGAGATGCACAAAAACAATATAACATTCAAAATGAATGAATATTTCCTTTAAGGATCTTAACCAATAATGTATGCATTTATGTGAGCCCCAAAAGTATTGGGACAGTGACACATTTGTTGTTGTTTTGGCTCTGTACTCCAGCACTTTGGATTTGAAAGGATACAATGACTATGAGGTTAAAGTGCAGACTGTCAGCTTTAATTTGTGGGTATTTCCTTTCATATCGGGTAAACCGTTTAGAAATTACAACACGTTTGGTACATAGTATCCCCATTTTAGGGGGCAAATTCACTTATACAGTGCCTTGCAAAAGTATTCATCCCCCTTCGCATCTTTCCTATTTTGTTGCATTACAACCTGTAATTTAAAATTGATGTTGATTTCATGTAATGGACAAAATAGTCCAAATTGGTGAAGTGAAATTAAAAAAATAACTTGTTTCAGTGCGTGCATATGTATTCAACCCCTTCGCTATGAAGCCCCTAAATAAGATCTGGTGCAACCAATTACCTTCAGAAGTCACATAATTAGTTAAATAAAGTCCACCTGTGTGCAATCTAAGTGTCACATGATCTGTCACATGATCTCAGTATATATACACCTGTTCTGAAAGGCCCCAGAGCTGCAACACCACTAAGCAAGGGGCACCACCAAGCAAACGGAACCATGAAGACCAAGGAGCTCTCCAAACAGGTCAGCGACAAAGTTGTGGAGAAGTACAGATCAGGGTTGGGTTATTTTAAAAAAAACTGAAACGTTGAACATCCCACGGAGCACCATTAAATCCATTATTCAAAAACGGAAAGAATATGGCACCACAACAAACCTGCCAAGAGAGGGCTTGGGGCCACTTTAAGCCGTACACTCCACAGAGCTGGGCTTTACGGAAGAGTGGCCAGAAAAAAGCCATTGCTTAAAGAAAAAAATAAGCAAACACGTTTGGTGTTCGCCAAAAGGCATGTGGGAGACTCACCAAACATTTGGAAGAAGGTACTCTGGTCAGATGAGACTAAAATTGAGCTTTTTGGCCATCAAGGAAAACGCTATGTCTGGCGCAAACCCAACACCTCTCATCACCCCGAGAACACAGTGAAGCATGGTGGTGGCAGCATCATGCTGTGGGGATGTTTTTCATCGGCAGGGACTGGGAAACTGGTCAGAATTGAAGGAATGATGGATGGCGCTAAATATAGGGAAATTCTTGAGGGAAACCTGTTTCAGTCGTCCAGAGATTTGAGACTGGGACGGAGGTTCACCTTCCAGCAGGACAATGACCCTAAGCATACTGCTAAAGCAATACTCGAGTGGTTTAAGGGGAAACATTTAAATGTCTTGGAATGGCCTAGTCAAAGCCCAAACCTCAATCCAATTGAGAATCTGTGGTATTACTTAAAGATTGCTGTACACCAGCGGAACCCATCCAACTTGAAGGAGCTGGAGCAGTTTTGCTTTGAAGAATGGGCAAAAATCCCATTAGCTAGATGTGCCAAGCTTATAGAGACATACCTCAAGAGACTTGCAGCTGTAAATGCTGCAAAAGGTGGCTCTACAAAGTATTGACTTTGGAGGGGTGAATAGTTATGCACGCTCAAGTTCAGCTTTTTTGTCTTATTTCTTGTTTGTTTCACAATAAAAAATATTTTGCATCTTCAAAGTGGTAGGCATGTTGTGTAAATCAAATGATACTTCCAGGTTGTAAGGCAGGGTTCTTCAATTCCGGTCCTGGAGGGCCGAAACACTTCTGTTTTTTATTTCTACCTGGTAGTTAATTGCACTCACCTGGTGTCCCAGGTCTGAATTAGCCCCTGATTAGAAGGAGAGGATGAAAAACAGAGGTGTTTCGGCCCTCCAGGACCGGAATTGAAGAACCCTGTTGTAAGGCAACAAAATAGGAAAAATGCCAAGGGCGGTGAATACTTTCTCAAGCCACTATATGTGTAATAAAGTAGTAAAAACATTTGTACATCTTTACTACGTTAAGATTGTGACTGTACAAACTTGTTGGATGCATTTGCTGTTTGTTTTGGTTGTGTTCCAGATTATTTTGTGCCCAATAGAAATTAATTGTAAATAATGTAGTGTCCTTTTGGAGTCACTTTTATTGTAAATAAGAATAGAATAGGTTTCTAAACACTTTTACATTAATGTGGATGCTACCATGACTACACATAGTCCTGAATGAATCATGAATTATGATGAGTGAGAAAGTTAGAGGCATAAATATCATAACCCACGACATGCTAACCTCTCACCATTACAATAACAGGGAAGGTTAGCATTTTTGGTGGGGTATGACTTAAAATCCAAAGTGCTGGATTACAGAACCAAAACAACAACAGAAATTGTCACTGTCCCAATACTTCTGGAGCTCACTGTTTGTATGTATTTTTGTTTATGCTCTCCACACAGTGTAATTTATGATTCTGAGTTGAGGAATCCTTTACATACCCCTGAAACTGTGAGCAATTCACAGATATTGAGCAGCAAGAATCTAACCCTAACCCAAGAATCCCAGAGGACCTACGATAGAGATAAGTTAGGTAATAAGTAAGAGATACGTTAGGTCATGTGTTGATATGTCTGAGCTGTGCTGATAGGTATGAAGTCAGTCACTCCTGAAATCACCTTCTGGGATTTAAAATCCTGAGAATTAATATGAAATAATGTGATGAGCGATAGAAACATTCAAATGTTGCAGGAAGAAATTTGCCAGCCTATACAGAGATAGTTTTGAACTCAGGCTTATACACAAGGCAGCATCATGTATACACGTGTCCTGCACATGTTAAAGCAAAATAGAACAAATTGTAACATTAAAAACAAAAAAACATTATATTGATATGTATATTGACGTATACCTTATAACACTGTTATAGCACTGCTATAACACGTTTGTTATGACATCATCTCATTGCAGAATGTTCCATGTCACTGTCAGTATTTTTCCTCCATCCCTCATCCAAATCTGGTCCCAGCTCCTAGACTACTATTCAAGCATCTTTAGGTCCTTCCAAAGAGCTTTATAAAACCCTTGTATTATTTATATTACTGCTAGATCATCTGGTTCTGTGTCAGCGGTGTGACGGTTGTTGTCCCCTTCTCGTTGAAGGTGTCCACCTCGTTGGAGTCTGTCCCCGTGGCGGTGGCGGTGACAGAGCTGTGCTGTCCCCTGTGGTAGCAGCAGCAGAGGGCCTGGGTACAGGCCTCCTGGGCCTGCTGGATCCCCTGCTGGGCGCTCTCACTGACGAAGCAGTACAGCACTGGGTCGGCCACACAATTGAAGCTGGTGAGCAGCAGGGAGAAGTGGTAGTAGTTGAAGATGCTGATGATGAAGGGGCAGTCCCTCTCAAAGACAGTACGCAGCAGCAGGAATACGTGGTACGGAGAGAAACACACCAGGAAGATGACGATGGTGCTGGTCACCAGGTGCTTGATGCGGGTCTTCTGGGCGCTCTGAGTGCCCGTGCTCTTTCCGACCGCCCGCAGGACTCTGAAATATGACACGGACAGGATGCCCAGGGGGAACAGGAAGCCAACGGAGAAACGGTAGTAGTTAATTGGGTACTCCCACGGCTGCATGGGGTAGTGCTCAAAGCAAACCGATTGGTTGGTGTGGTCAGTGCTTAGTTCCTTGTGTCTGAAAAAGACCACGCCCACAGCAATCTCTTTCAGCCAGATGAACGCGCTGGCCAACGTAGCCGCCCGCATGCTCCGGAATGCTGTAAAGTGGAACGGGTACACCACGGCCAGGTAACGGTCTATAGAGATACAACATAAGAACCCAATACTAATATAGATGTTTTCATAGAGCAGGAAGCCACACAGTTGGCACAGCCACTCCGCTTGGCTCCAGTCATCTCCCTGGAAGATGTACTGCAGCCAGAGAGGCAGCGAGGCCAGGTAGAGGAGGTCTGACACGGTAAGGTTGAGCAGGTAGACCCCCAGCTCGTTCTTGGCTCTCAGCTGCAGCCAGGCGTGGTAGAGGGAGAAGGCGTTGGTGGGCACGCCGATCAGAAGGACCAGGATGTAGGCTCCAGAGAACAGGTACTGATGGATCTCATGGCTGATGGTGCAGTTAATGTAGTCCGACTTGGACATGTTGATCGTCATGGCAGACATGGCCCACATCCACATGCCATTTTCCTTTCTGTTAGTAGTAGCACCCACACACTACCAGGCTGTGAGACCCATGGTTAGGTTGATTCAACACAAAGGCCATTCCTCCCACTCAGCTCTGGAAGACAAAAACAAAAACAAATAAATATCACATGAGGAAAGGAAGTTGTGGTCCTGAAATGAAAATACATACAATGAGAGTAATCTGATAGAATGATATAATTAGGCATGGACTAAGAACAAGGCTTCACCAGCAGACTGTGACAATCTTAACTCAACTGGAAATAGCGATGGCCACTCACATCTTGAAATAACATACCAGTATGTTACAGTTGCAACTAGTGGCAAGCTTTACTCAAAATAGAGGCATCTTTCCTTATTATAAAAGTGTGCAAAAATACATTGGCAGTACACACATACTACTCCCACTGCAGTATTCAGACAGGAAATCTATTGTAATATCAATCTAATTCAATGATGTCACATCTGTGAGGTGTTTGGAATCAGGGTGAAGTTACTACTTTATGTGTATCCGCATAGCTTCTCTATTTCTGCTGTGTGTGTTTTGTGTTCCCCCACAACTCCAGACCTCCAATTAGAGTGATTCTCCTGTTTTGCTGTGAGGGACCTCAGGAGGACTGAGGAGATCAGGTAACAGTTTCCCCCACTATCTCAGACTATGGCTATGTCCTGATTTTCCAACCAGCTCCTGAAGTGTGTACTTGCACACTTTCTTGCATGAATTTAGCAATGGTGGAAACTCCCTCCTGCCAATTCTATGCTTTTAAATCCATGACGGGGAGTGTGCAAGTGCACACTTCAAGAGAAGGGTGGGGAATTCGGACATAGCCTAGCACTCCACAACAGACCTCCAGGACAGAGAAGATATCAAGATAACATAGTCCCAGTCATGACTTCACAGCTTCTCAGAAGAGCCATACGCTCTTTTGTAAAAAAAATAATTAACCCCTGAATGATAAGCCTATTGAAAACAATGTATATTATACCTGCGTAGTAATGTTGTAATTACACGAGTAACAACATTGTAAAAACATTCATTGTGTGACCATGATTAAAATACAGGACATTGCTCTGTTCAGGCATGATGAATCCCACACACCAGCTGGTGTGATTTCCCTAGAGCTTTTGCTGTTCTATGTGAAATTACCTCTGGTACATCACACAGGCAGACACATCCAGGTGAGGTCTGCGCTCTACTAGCTGGCCTGGCCTACATAAACTCAGCAAAAAAGAAACATCCCTTTTTTCAGGACCCTGTCTTTCAAAGATAATTAAGGTCACAGTTATGAAAACTTAGGACACTAAAGAGGCCTTTCTACTGACTCTGCAAAACACCAAAAGAAAGATGCCCAGGGTCCCTGCTCATCTGCGTGAACGTGCCTTAGACATGCTGCAAGGAGGCATGAGGACTGCAGATGTGGCCAGGGCAATAAATTGCAATGTCAGTACTGTGAGACGCCTAAGACAGCGTTACGGGGAGGCTGGACGGACAGCTGATCGTCCTCGCAGTGGCAGACCACGTGTAACAACACCTGCACAGGATCAGTACATCCAGACATCACACATGCGGGACAGGTACAGGATGGCAACAACAACTGCTTGAGTTACACCAGGAACACACAATCCCTCCATCAGTGCTCTGACTGTCCGCAATAGGCTGAGAGAGGCTGGACTGAGGGCTTGTAGGCCTGTTGTAAGGCAGGTCCTCACCAGACATCACCGGCAACAACGGTGGGCACAAACCCACCGTCGCTGGACCAGACAAGACTGGCAAAAAGTGCTCTTCACTGATGAGTTGCGGTTTTGTCTCACCAAGGGTGATGGTCGGATTCGCGTTTATCGTCGAAGGAATGAGCGTTACACCGAGGCCTGTACTCTGGAGCGGGATCGATTTGGAGGTGGAGGGTCCGTCATGGTCTGGGGCGGTGTGTCACAACATCATCGGACTGAGCTTGTTGTCATTGCAGGCAATCTCAACGCTGTGCATTACAGGGAAGACATCCTCCTCCCTCATGTGGTACGCTTCCTGCAGGCTCATCCTGACATGACCCTCCAGCATGACAATGCCACCAGCTACACTGCTCGTTCTGTGCGTGATTACCTCCAAGACAGGAATGTCAGTGTTCTGCCATGGCCAGCGAAGAGCCCGGATCTCAATCCCATTGAGCATGTCTGGGACCTGTTGGATCGGAGGGTGAGGGCTAGGGCCATTCCCCCCCAGAAATGTCTGGGAACTTGCAGGTGCCTTGGTGGAAGAGTGGGGTAACATCTCACAGCAAGAACTGGCAAAGCTGGTGCAGTCCATGAGGAGGAGATGCACTGCAGTACTTAATGCAGCTGGTGGCCACACCAGATACTGACTGTTACTTTTGATTTTGACCCCCCCTTTGTTCAGGGACACATTCCATTTCTGTTAGTCACATGTCTGTGGAACTTGTTCAGTTTATGTCTCAGTTGTTGAATCTTATGTTCATACAAATATTTACACATGTTAAGTTTGCTGAAAATAAATGCAGTTGACAGTGAGCGGACGTTTCTTTTTTTGCTGAATTTAGGTATCGATTTGCCAGGCCTTGCTCCCAGGTGACTAGTGAGCCTGCTAACAGCCCTATGCATGTAACCTTGGCAACCTAAACTGGAACTACGAAGGCTGCATATCAGAAATACAAGACAGTCAATACAGAGGGAGGACGGCACGGTGACCATGGAAACAGGACACAAAATAATAATAATTTATTAAAGTTTTATAGTGCTATTCATTACATCAATCTCAAAGCGCTTTAAAGCAACACAAAAAAGACACGAAATTGACTGTAGAATCATTTTTGATCATGTTCCACCTCTGTTGCCAAGGTGTACTGTACTCATGCCTGGAGTAGTAACATGTGCTGCTGAAGAACAAGGAGCTCTCATCTCAAATCAACATTATGATAGTCAAGAATGTAGTGATGAAATATTAAAATGCATCGTTACCCTCACAGGTCCTTCCTACATTGTGATATTATTCCATAATGAAAATGTCCAGAGTTACTCTGCTCTTACTTTTGTCCTCATAACCTCAGGTCTGAATAGGCCCATGTGCAGATGGAGATAAGTCAACATAAAACCATAAACAATCACCACCGATACTGATGAGTGTAGCAAGGGGTGTGTTCAGTAGGCAGCAAATGTTTTGAAGCAGAGTGAAAAAGGGAGGTACTCCCTGAAATTATCCAATTACAAACATACATTATTATTTTGTAATCAGATAACATGTAACTGATTACATGTAATAGGTTACTCCCCAACCCTGGTCATAAAGAGGACTGTAGGTCAGGGACTCTTGAAAGACTGGACAATCTGATGTTTTTTCCCACAAATATTTTCCTTAATTTTAACATTTGAAATATATATTTTTGATAGACCAAAGTATCAGCTATCACACCATGTAACACCACAACCTCATTCTTAACTTTTTTCATAAAATGCAACTAACTGGATTTGTCAACTCTGTCAGACACCATAAAAGGCATTTCATTTTTACAATTATTGCCCAACAAGTTGAAAGGCCTTGATTGTTTAATTCTAACGTTTGATTATTTAAATATGTAATACAAAATCTCCAAACGTATTTTTGTTTTGTTTTATAGCACTATTAAATGCTCCAGGGCTAATTTAGTTAGCATTTTGGCACGTTTTTCTACATTTAGAAAATAAAACATATATAAAGCAAACATTATACCTTAGGTCTAGCACAGCAAATACTTTAATAGTTTAAGCATCTGTTGCATAACAGTGATTCAAATATTTTTTCTGAATATTGACAAAAACTTTCTGAAGGGGGTTAGCCATCAGTGAAGGAGTTGACAAGCCACTGACAGAGTTGATAAGATACTCAAAACAGACATTTTTGCCTCTAAAACTAAAAGTTCAATACAAACATTTGTAAAATATGGAAAATGATTCATTTGAGAATCCATAATAACCGTTATTAGAATCTATCAGGCAGATGGAGTTGCCAGTTTATGCTTGTGACAGTGGTGATGCCAATATTTGTTTAAATCTATCAAAAGTAGAGAACTTTACAGACCATGGGTTGTCTTGTAGCACTACATGTAATGAGGACATGAATAAGGGGTCCTTATGGTATAGCTGACCCTGCTCATTCCTGATTAATTTAGTATTTTAGACAAATCTAACGGCATTGACAAAATCTCTAGACACATATTTTAGGAATCAGTTTTGAAATAAATATTATTTAAAGTCTGACAGGGCTATTGCAAGAAACGGCATAAGATAATTTTTCAGTTAATACCAATTATTGCCAGTTTTAAGAATTGTAAACACTTTTTTTTTTTAAGAGTTTGAAATTGGGGATCCTTTGCTCCAGACAAGGACATTTCCTGGCATAGAGCCGACATGGAAATGAATAATATTAAAAGCATTTAGAAAATTCACAAAACAAATATTTTCCCTTATAACATTTAGGTAAATGTAAATTTTAATCTCAAATAATGCAACTAAATCTATAAAAAATAAGTTTTCCCTGCCGGACAAGGAGTGTCCCGACTTTCAAGAATCACTGAGGTGCATATCCTAATTTAATAAAGACTGCAGACTACAAACATTACAGCACAATCAGACCTTGAGTTAATGTCTAACTGAAAGCACTCCTGTGAGTCGGCCATGAGTATTGAGATCCAATTAATGTCTGTTTAAATTCAGCGGTCTCTAATCGCCTTTCCAAGGAGCCACTTGCTTGAGGCGATTGTGTGAGAGTGAGTGAGTGAGTGAGTGAGTGAGTGAGAGAGAGAGAGAGAGAGAGAGAGAGAGAGAGAGAGAGAGAGAGAGAGAGAGAGAGAGACTAAGTCCAAATCAGTTCATAGCTCTTCGCCAGTCAACCTATTCATTCATAGACCAATGCACCGGAGACGAAGACCGGCACCCAACTATGGTAGCCTGAGGGCATTACTTGGCCCACTAAGAAAAACACCAAGTGACTGGGGCACCACAAGAAGAATGCATTGGCACATTGACTTATCCTCTTAGTTTGACTTCCTACTTCCAAGCCTACTTCTTGTCCTAAACTCACATAGAATAATTATTCCACCATACTCACTTGCAGAGGTATTGGACAATGAATGTCATCAACGAGGATAGTAGCCTAGCTTACTATTTTAAAAGCTAGAAAATGCATTACTGTTATTGATATTACTCACGTAACAATATACAAAATCCTTTCCAAACCTTGCACCTGTTATCGCATTGCTCTCCAAGCTGAAATCTGTCCACAATATTTATACTGACTAAATACTGTCCACGCCACAGCATTCTGCTTTCTTTCTTTCAGTATAGCCTACAGGATGTTTAATAAGATAATTGCATTAGAAGATGCTAAAATAGGATACATACAAATGTATGCTATAATATACACAATGTAGGCTATTTCCCTCAGACAACAAACACTGGAAAGCCTATTGTACAATTGCAATAGCACAGCATTTAGGAATTATTTGCAAAGATGGTGCATTTCAAACAATAGTTTTTAAAACCAATTAGAGCTACCAAGGCTTAGCCTATTAAATAAAATTCAAATACATTGAATGAGTGCGGCAATGGACTAGGCTTAGAATATACAGTTGACTAAATAAGGCACGTGTTAAACACCCAAAATTTGCGATATTATAAAGAAACGATAAAAAATTTTTACCTTATCGCTCCACTAATAGGCTGCGCGCGCTCTGTCTGATGGTATGAGTCCATAGGTTCCTTGGTAGCAACTCTTGTCAGTGCTCTGAAGAAACAATCGCTTCTTTTTTTTACCAATCTGAAAGTAACGCTGCTGTATCACACAAGTGCCACTTTTTAGGCTACATCTGAGGAACGTCAGAGGCAGGCGGTCGCAAGCTCTTTCCCTCAGCGCCACAGAACAGATTACCGAGAAATGTGTGGGAGGTGAGAAAAATATGAATCAAAACCACACTTTCATGATAAGAATGCTCGTTGCGCTAGTGCCTTTTTCGGTCAGGACATCTTCTTGAACTTCCATCATCTATCATCATGTGGGTGTATTCCTTACCCGCCTCCTACTGTGTGTTTATTCATGCAATAAATGCTGGGACTGACCCTCTGATAATATTTTAACTTGCATCAGTTGCATGGTGTGGGTAATACAGGATATTACAACTGCATGACACAGACATAGTGACATTACCCTGACAATGGTCACACCATAGTCACACAGTAACAGAAATAGGCCTACAAAGACAGGCAGGAGAAACTACATTTTACAAAACTTTATTTAAAAAAGAATCCATTGTTTTTGGACAAAAAAGGTATATGCATCTTCATCAAGTTATGAAAACAAATCACAAACATTTGCAATATTTTCATTTCAGTATCTTTGCACGTTGGTAGGTCTGTCATATAACTCCATAGGCATTTTTTAGTAGTGTTTGGTCACGATTATCAAAATCAAATCTGTACAGTACACACAGAAACGGTGTACCAGCCTGACAAAACCTTAGACACCCGTACACATGGTGA
The DNA here is from genome assembly GCF_020615455.1 of Coregonus clupeaformis. Classification (NCBI taxonomy): domain Eukaryota; kingdom Metazoa; phylum Chordata; class Actinopteri; order Salmoniformes; family Salmonidae; genus Coregonus; species Coregonus clupeaformis. The sequence goes on along the minus strand of NC_059220.1, from coordinate 65,746,704 downwards.
TGGAACACGTATTGTGCATAGAAAAGAGAGGAGGATACGTAGTCAGTTGCACAACGATGCATTCAACCAAAATGTGTCTTCCGCATTTAACCCAACCCCTCTGAATCAGCGAGGTGCAGAGGGCTGCCTTAATCAACATCCACGTCATCAGCGCCCGGGGAGCAGTTGTTGTTGGTGGTTAACTGCCTTGCTCAAGGGCAGAACAGCAGATTTTTCCACCTTGCCAGCTCGGGGTTCGGTTACTGGCTCAATGCTCTTAACCGCTAGGCTACCTGCCTAGGCCTGTGTGTGATCCACAGCAAACAGCTGATATTCCTCTTGGGAATGCTAAGCATGCCAACCTTTGATCAATCTGTTTGGAATCTGAATAGAACAAGTTGAAGGAAGATTTGAGTGCCAAATATTTTCATGCTCTATATACTATATAATACACTGTAATAGGCTGACTAGTCATTTACCTAATAGAGGAGTCTAATGAGGTTTTTATCCACTGGCTTTTTACTAATACAGAAAACGCATCAATACATTAAGAGAATTAGATGTTGTGCACAATTCAAAACGACACCACCCTTACAGTGAACCACACAGTCAACTTCACAACAAACTCATTTAGGTTAGAAGATAAAAACACACAAACAAGCAGACATAGTTTTGTCATTTGAGAGGAACATAATAAATTAATGGAGTCTTACTGCCATTTTAGAGCTGGGTAGCGCTGTAAAGCAAAATATACAAAACGTAATAATTCAAAACTAAAAAGACAAACTTTAATAGCCCCTTGTCGATAATGTCACTGATTAGTTTTCTGTAGTAAAATGTATCCAGTGTTCAGACACATATCTACTTATTTATCCTTGTCTTATAGTGCTCTTCGGAATGTATTTGGAAAATAAGATGTATTATATGCACATACAAGACATCAGACAGACAGTGTTCTATTGTATAGGGATCAGTTTTCTGGGAGCATTCATGGTGTTTAGTCATGGAGAACATTATATATTTAACTTTTTTATTCTTCAACCTGACCAGTGTCTCTGAAACTCTCATATTCATCTTTCTTCATTTCTCTCTCCTCTGTCCATCATCACCACCATTATGTAAATCATCTCAAAATCTCAGTCTTTCTTCATCTTCAACTCACTACATCTCCATAACTTCTCTCAATCCTTTCCTCCAGAAATTGTCCCCTCTTGCTACAAAAAGCCCTGCTTTGTCTCTCTTCGTGAGTTGGTCAGTCTGGTTTACCCTCCCTCTACGGTATATCTGCCTGTTTCGTCCTGCCTCGCATACACAAAAACAGATATGGGATGAATTACATGCTCCCCACAAGCCAGTTTCACTTTGAGATGAGATATACTCTCTCAAAAGCCCATAGTTTGGTCACCCACAGACGCAACAGAAAACAGCATGTTCAAAGTGGGAGAGGACCCATTTCCAGTAATGTGTCACTGAGGCTGTGTTGAGATGAACAAACACTGTCCTCAAGCTCCTAAAGATGGAGGACAGATGTTACCATGCAATTACTCTGGGAGTGGTCTTTCTCTCCATCCCCAAAATGGTAGTTTTTCAGATTCAGAATAGAACTCATTGGACAGGGCCAAACCCACTGTGCTGTGCATAAAGTGCACAGAGAGCAACCAGTGTTGTCCAATAGAAAAAAGTAAAGAAAAATACATTAATTGCTCTCTAGTGCTTTTGTCTTCCTCAAAGCATTCCTGTACCTGTTAATGTAACTGCGGCGCTGGCGGTCCCGAGTCCCATGCCCACGTCTTGGTCATGCAAATCAAATCAACCATATGTTTGCCAGCTGGGTACAGGCCCCTGTGGTATGGTGGTCTCTTTGGGGCAGCATTTCCTTTATGAAGCTTTAAAGCAGTTAGGAAGTTTCAAACGATCAGAAACAGAAAGGATGTGGTCCAGTACAGTGAGGACCAGCCTAGCGGTGCCAGACCAGACCAGGCATCCTGTGGTTTAGCAGGAAGAACAGTGTTTGTACAGTACTGAGGCTTGCCTCTACACTAACGGCTCCTAGACACAGCCGTACTCATACCACACAGTCTGAGGGTCGTTGTTGGGGTCTGGGGAGGCGGAGGTGCTCTTGGGGTGCTCCTCCGTGCTGCAGCTCAGCCCCCCTCCTCCTCCTCCCCCCACCTCCGGTTTCTTCAGCCTTGCCTCCCTGCGCTGCACCTCCTCATCCTGTGCCTCCTCCAGCTTCAGAGCCAGCACCGCCCTCACCGGTGTCACCATGGCAACCTCCCCACCGTGGTTCTTCTGGGGGGTGGGCTGTCCTTGTGGCTGCAGTCCGGAGCTGGAGCTGTTGTTCCTGGGGGTGGAGCCTGGTGTTGTTCTCCCTCCGTAGCACTTGGGCTGCAGGGACAGGGAGGAGGAGTGGTGCTGGGGAGGGGCCAGGCTGAGTGGTTCCTCTTTGGGTGGAGCCAGAGACAGCCTGCGGGGGTCTATGTCCGAGGGTCCTGCTAACCTGGCAGACTGGGGGCGCTCCCTGGCCATGGCTCCAGTCCCAGGCCTCCTGACCACCCAATCCCCACCACCTCCACTGGGCGAGCCTCCTGCCTCCATGTCTGGCCGGTAGCTGTCTGGACCATTGGAGCGCAGCAGGTCAGCGGAGGCCAGGCTGAAGGTCCGAGACAGACTGCTGCTGCCCAGACCCCCTCCACAGGGTGCAAGGAGTCCCAGGGGTGAAGGCCGCCCCCCTGTCCCTAACCCGTTGCTGTCCCGGTTGGGTAGGGTCTGTGAGTGGGACTGGGGCGTGGAGGTGGATCCCTCTTGGAGCCGGACACTGGGCTTGACACTCTGGCCTGGTTTGGAGGTCCTGCCTAGCCCCTCACCAGCCCGGTGGAGGTCTGTGTCTCTCTTCACAGTGGGCGTGACATAGCTGGTGGGGGTCTTGGCTCCGTCTCTCAGAGGAGAGGGCCGGCAAAGGGTGGATCTCTCTCTCTCTCCTAATGGGTTGAAGTAGTCCGCCACCAGATCCTCCCGACTGCCCGTCTGTACCTGAGGGGAGGGAGGAGAAAAAACTGACACAGTACGTAGACAGATTCATCAAGGAAATAAACCCTTATCACCCAGGGAGGTAGTCCATCCAGAGCTATAACTCTCCATGCTGAAATTCCTGGATTACTGAACAGACAACATCGGACTGATCCAATCAGTGTTTGTTTAGATGGTGTCTGTTGTTAAACAGCATTAAAGATTCCCCTTCTCACTGCTAGCAGGGCTAACAGTCAATGAGCTGATAAGAAAACTAAATTTAAGAAATCCTTTTATAAACAAAGGGAAGTATTGATTTGGTCTTATCTACCCTGCACCATTAAGAATACCGGGACTGTGAGGTAACACCATTGCTCAGGTATCAATCAATACAGCACTTTAGGATGTTGGTAAATTGGAGTCTTTAGGCATCAACAGCTCTCAATCAAATTTAGTTGTAAAAGGTTTAGAGGCAAAAACGTTGTGTCTTAATTAGTTTTACAGTATTTTAATTGGTTAGTCAGGATCAGAGGGGCACAAAACAATCAGATTGGTCTCTGCATTCAGAGAGATAGAAAGAGAGCAAGGCGTTGAAATCTCTCTCTCTCAAGGGGATTTACTGGCATGGGAAACACATGTTTACATTGCCAAAGCAAGTGAAATAGATAAACAAAAGTGAAATAAACAATCAAAAATGAACAGTAAACATTACTCACAAAAGTTCCAAAAGAATAAAGACATTTCAAATGTGAAATAATTTTTTATATATATATATATATATATATATATATATATATATATATATATATATATATATATATATATATATAGTGTTGTAACGATAGTTAAAGTACAAAAGGGAAAATAAATAAATATGGGTTGTATTTACAATGGTGTTTGTTCTTCACTGATTGTCCTTTTTTTTGTGGCAACAGGTCAAATCTTGATGCTGTGATTGCACACTGTGGTATTTGTGTAATCTGGGGGAAATATGAGTCTCTAATATGGTCATAGATTTGGCAGGAGTTTAGGTAGTGCGGCTCAATTTCCACCTCATTTTGTGGGCAGTGTGCACATACAGTGCCTTCGGAAAGTATTCAGACCCCTTGACTTTTTCCACATATTGTTATGTTACAGCTTTATTCTAAAATTGATTAAAAATAAATACATCCTCAGCAATCTACACACAATACCCCATAATGACAAAGCGAAAACAGGTTAGAATTTTTAAAAAATGTATTATAAGTAAAAAACAGAAATACCTTATTTAAGTATTCAGACCCTTTGCTATGAGACTCGAAGTTGAGCTCAGGTGCATCCTGTTTCCATTGATCATCCTTGAGATGTTTCTACAACTTGATTGGAGTCCACCTGTGGTAAATTCAATTGATTGGACATGATTTGGAAAGGCGCACACACCCGTCTAGATAAGGTCCCACAGTTGACAGTGCATGTCAGAGCAAAAACCAAGCAATGAGGTGGAAGGAATTGTCCGTAGAGCTCCGAGACAGGATTTTGTTGAGGCACAGATCTGGGGAAGAGTACGAAAACATTTCTGCAGCATTGACGGTCCCCAAGAAAACAGTGGCCTCCATCATTCTTAAATGGAAGAAGTTTGAAACCACCAAGACTCTTCCGAGAGCTGGCCGCCCGGCCAAACTGAGCAATCGGGGGAGAAGGGCCTTGGTCAGGGAGGTGACCAAGGACCAGATGGTCACTCTGACAGAGCTCCAGATTTCCTCTGTGGAGATGGGAGAACCTTCCAGAAGGACAACCATCTCTGCAGCACTCCACCAATCAGTCCTTTATGGTAGTGGCCAGATGGAAGCCACTCTTCAATAAAAGGCACATGACAGCCCGCTTAGAGTTTGCCAAAAGGCAACTGAAGACTCTCAGACCATGAAAAACAAGATTCTCTGTTCTGATGAAACCAAGATTGAACTCTTTGGCCTGAATGCCAAGCGTCACGTCTGGAGCAAATCTGGCACATCCCTACGGTGAGGCATTGTGGTGGCAGCGTCATACTGTGGGGATGTTTTTCAGCAGCGGGGACTGGGAGACTAGTCAGGATCGAGGGAAAGATGAACGGAACAAAGTACAGAGATCCTTGATGAAAACCTGCTCCAGGACCTCAGACTGGGGAAAAGATTCACCTTCCAACAGGACAACGACCCTAAGCACGCAGCCAAGACAACACAGGAGTGGCTTCGGGACAAGTCTCTGAATGTCCTTGAGTGGCCCAGCCAGAGCCCGGACTTGAACCCAATCTAACATCTCTGGAGAGACATGAAAATAGCTGTGCAGAGACGCTCCCCATCCAACCTGACGGAGCTTGAGAAGATCTGCAGAGAAGAATGGGAGAAACTCCCCAAATACAGGTGTGCCAAGCTTGTAGCATCATACCCAAGAAGAATCAAGGCTGTAATCACTGCCAAAGGTGCTTTAACAAAGTACTGAGTAAAGGGTCTGAGTACTTATGTAAATGTGATACTTCAGTTTTTTATGTCTAAACCTGTTTTTGCTTTGTTGTTATGGGGTATTGTGTGTAGATTGATGAGGGGAAAAAAACAATTTAATCAATTCTAGAATAAGGCTGTAACGTAACAAAATGAGGAAAAGGTCAAGGGGTCTGAATACTTTCAGAAGGCACTGTAGCCGGTCTTCTCTTGAGAGCCAGGTCTGCCTACGGCGGCCTTTCTCAATAGCAAGGCTATGCTCACAGTCTGTACATAGTCAAAGCTTTCCTTACATCTTGGGTCAGTCACAGTGGTCAGGTATTCTGCCACTGTGTACTCTCTGTTGAGGGCAAAATAGCATTCTAGTTTGCTCTGTAATTTTGTTAATTCTTTCCAATGTGTCAAGTAATTATCTTTTTGTTTTCTCATGATTTGGATTTCTGTAGGTGATGGCTTTGTTATGGAAGGTTTGGGAATCGCTTCCTTTTAGAATTTAATGGCTCTTTTCTGGATTTTGATAATTACCAGTTATTGGCCTAACTCTGCTCTGCATGCATTATTTGGTGTTTTACATTGTACACAGAGGATATTTTTGCAGAATTCTGCATGCAGTCTCAATTTGGTGTTTGTCCCATTTTGTGAATTCTTGGTTGGTGAGCGGACCCCAGACCTCACAACCATAAAGGGCAATGGGTTCTATAACTGATTTTTAGCCAGATCCTAATTGGTATGTCAAATTTTATGTTCCTTTTGATGGCATAGAAGTATTGTTTTAGTGATTCACCATAGTGAAAGCGTAGGCTCAGGTTTTCTGAGTCTAAGTTTTTGGTTGGATAGGTTTCGCAATTTCTTTCTTAGGTTTTTGCATTCTTCACAAACCATTTGTCATTGTTGTTAATTTTCTTAGGTTGTCTGCTTGAAATTGTTTGATTTGATAGGGAAGCTGAGCGGTCAAATATACCGTTTAGGTTTTCTACTGCCAAGTTTACACCTTCACTATTACAGTAAAACATTTTGTCCAGAAAGTTGTCTAAAAGGGATTTTGATTAATTTAGTAGAGTGAGTTAGGTCTGCTCTATACCAAATTAGCATACCCCCTGAGTCCCTTCCCTGTTTCACACCTGCTCTCTGTAAACTAGAGGCCAACCAGTGGGTCCATCTCCTCTATACCATGTTTCTTGTGTATTTGCAGACGTAAAACAAACTTAGTTCAGACCATTCATATTTTAGAGGCTCTTTTTGGGAGATAGTCTAGGTTGGCTGAATTATTTAACTAAATGATCACACATAATATAAACATGAGAATTGGCCATAAGAAGCCACAACGCCTTCATCCATTTCCGTATGACACTGTATGCTTATAGTGGCTGGTGAAATGTAACCACCCAGAATATATGCGTCATATAAAACTACTGGCTATATCCACAACGCCATTCATACCAAACCCTCCATACATCACTTCATGGCATAGTATGTGCCAGTTCTTACAGTGGTTGATGAATATGTTTAGCCATACTAAGCTAGTACCCCCACATTCCAAACCCTTCATCCATCTCCCCATGCCACGTCATCTCTCTATGCTTACAGTGGGTGGCGCGTGTGTCAATGCTTACAGTGGGTGGTGAGAGGGTGTTGCTCTCCTCCAGGAACTCTTCCAAGGTGACCATCTCGCTGCCAGGGGAGGAGGTCCGGTGGTGGGCAGGCCGGGGTGCACTCCTCTGGACCGGGGTGTGGGTGTCGTAAGGGACCGTGGAGCTCCGGGGGAGGGACAGGGAGTGGGACACGTCGTGACTAAGGCCCACTACGTCATCACTGGACAGACTAGCAGAACGGTCCTGCAGGCGCTCCAGGGAATCTGGATGGACAGAGGTAGAGATAGACAACTGCTGAAAATGACTTAATTAAGTCCGTATTTGGGGATAGTACCAGAAAGCAGGGTAAAATAGTGGTTGGAGATATGCTTAGGGTAACATACAGTCTGGTATAGAAAGCAAAGATTGTTAAAAATAAAAGAACATCTATTGAATATGTGGTTTGCAGGGTTTGCAGATAGGAATAGATGTTGGTTGTACCTTTGCAGTTGACAGGGGAGTTGCTGCTGGAGGTGTTGCGACTGAGCTCAGCAGAGCCTGGTCGATAACCTGCAGAGAAAGAGATGGAGGGGACTTCATTTTCACTATGGCTCAGGGATGGAAAGAACGAATAAGAATAAAGAGAGTGAGCAAGAAAGAATGTGATAGGGATACAGAGCAGTCTGAACATTTATTCATCATCCAGGTGCTTTACCTGCGTTTCCATGGACAAACAGGGCGTCAGGGGAGTGAACCCGAGAGTCGTCCTCATAGATGAAACCTGCAGAGGACACAGAGAGGAAAGGGGGAAGTGAGAGTTACTCATTCACGTCATCACACATTTATAGAGCGTTAAACGTACGTGTTATGAGTCATTGGTCTTAACAGACGTGTCCCCACATCATTGCACCAACGTCTCTTATTAACTGTTCCTGTCCCAAATTACAACTGAAACTGTGCACACTAAAAGGTCAGGAGTGTAAAGGGCGATTAAGGGGACATTTCTAAGCTGTAGGAAAAAAACTAAAACATGTTTACACAAAGTAGGAAGTGAGACGCCTGTTTTTCAAGTATAGTTCATAAATTAAAAGATGTTCATTTGACATAAGCATAACCATAAGCTTATGTCTCTCCACACGCTTCAACCCTATATGACAGCCTGTAGATAAACTATGAATACAGTGGCTTGCCAAAGTATTCAACCTCTTTGCATTTTTCCTATTTTGTTGCCTTACAACCTGGAATTAAAATAGATTTTTTGGGGGGTTTGTATCATTTGATTTACACAACATGCCTACCACTTTGAAGATGCAAAATAAATTTATTTTGTGAAACAAACAAGAAATAAGACAAAAAACTGAAAACTTGAGCGTGCATAACTATTCACCCCCCACCCCCCACATCCCCACATCTAGCCACTTGGATTTTTGCCCATTCTTCAAGGCAAAACTGCTCCAGCTTCTTCAAGTTGGATGGGTTCCACTGGTGTACAGCAATATTTAAGTCATACCACAGATTCTCAATTGGATTGAGGTCGGGGCTTTGACTAGGCCATTCCAAGACATTTAAATGTTTCCCCTTAAACCACTCGAGTGTTGCTTTAGCAGTATGCTTAGGGTCATTGTCCTGCTGGAAGGTGAACCTCTGCCCCAGTCTCAAATCTCTGGAAGACTGAAACAGGTTTCCCAAAATAATTTCCCTGTATTTAGCGCCATTCATCATTCCTTCAATTCTGACCAGTTTCCCCAGTCCCTGCCGATGAAAAGCATCCCCACAGCATGATGCTGCCACCACCATGCTTCACTGTGCGGTGTCCTCGGGGTGATGAGAGATGTTGGGATAGCGCCAGAAATAGCGTTTTCCTTGATGGCCAAAAAGCTCAATTTTAGTCTCATCTGACCAGAGTACCTTCTTCCATATGTTTGGGGAGTCTCCCACATGCCTTTTGGCGAACACCAAAACTCTTTGCTTATTTTTTTCTTTAAGCAATGGCTTTTTTCTTGCTACTCTTCCGTAAAGCCCAGCTCTGTGGAGTGTATGGCTTAAAGTGGTCCTATGGACAGATACTCCAATCTCCGCTGTGGAGCTTTGCAGCTCCTTCAGGGTTATCTTTGGTCTCTTTGTTGCCTCTCTGTTTAATGCCCTCCATGCCTGGTCCGTGAGTTTTGGTGGGCGGCCCTCTCTTGGCAGGTTTGTTGTGGTGCCATATTCTTCCCATTTTTTAATAATGGATTTAAATGGTGCTCCGTGGGAGTTTCGGATATTTTTTTATAACCCAACCCTGATCTGTACTTCTCCACAACTTTGTCCCTGACCTGTTTGGAGAGCTCCTTGGTCTTCATGGTGCCGCTTGCTTGGTGGTGCCCCTTGCTTAGTGGTGTGGCAGACTCTGGGGCCTTTCAGAACAGGTGTAAATATACTGAGATCATGTGACATTTAAATAAAGTCCACCTGTGTTTAATCTAACTAATTATGTGACTTCTGAAGGTAATTGGTAGCACCAGATTTTATTTAGGGGCTTCATAGCAAAGGGGGTGAATACATACAGTTGAAGTGGGAAGTTTACATACACTTAGGTTGGAGTCAATAAAACTCGTTTTTCAGCCACTACACACATTTCTTGTTAACAAACTATAGTTTTGGCAAGTCGGTTAGGACATCTACTTTGTGCATGACACAAGTAATTTTTCCAACAATTGTTTACAGACAGATTATTTCACTTATAATTCACTGTATCACAATTCCAGTGGGTCAGAAGTTTACATACACTAAGTTGACTGTGCCTTTAAACAGCTTGGAAAATTCCAGGAAATGATGTCACGGCTTTAGAAGCTTCTGATAGGCTAATTGACATAATTTGAGTCAATTGGAGGTGTACCTGTGGATGTATTTCAAGGCCTACCTAACTCAGTGCCTCTTTGCTTGACATCATGGGAAAATCTAAAGAAATCAGCCAAGACCTCAGAAAATAAATGGTAGACCTCCACAAGTCTGGTTCATCCTTGGGAGCAATTTCCAAACACCTGAAGGTACCACGTTCATCTGTACAAACAATAGTACACAAGTATAAACACCATGGGACCACGCAGCCGTCATACCGCTCAGGAAGGATACACGTTCTGTCTCCTAGAGATGAACGTACTTTGGTGCAAAAGGTGCAAATCAATCCCAGAACAACAGCAAAGGACCTTGTGAAGATGGTGAAGGAACAGGTACAAAAGTATCTATATCCACAGTGAAACGAGTCCTATATCGACATAACCTGAAAGGCTGCTCAGCAAGGAAGAAGCCACTGCTCCAAACCGCCATAAAAAACATGGCATCATGAGCTAGGAACATTATGTGGATATTGAAGCAACATCTCAAGACATCAGTCAGGACGTTAAGGCTTGGTCGCAAATGGGTCTTCCAAATGGACAATAACCCCAAGCATACTTCCAAAGTTGTGCCAAAATGGCTTAAGGACAACAAAGTCAAGGTATTGGAGTGGCCATCACAAAGCCTTGACCTCAATCCTATAGAACATTTGAGGGCAGAACTGAAAAAGCGTGTGCGAGCAAGGAGGCCTACAAACCTGACTCAGTTACACCAGCTCTGTCAGGAGGAATGGGCCAAAATTCACCCAACTTATTGTGGGAAGCATGTGGAAGGCTACCCGAAACGTTTGACCCAAGTTAAACAATTTAAAGGCAATGCTACCAAATACTAATTGAGTGTATGTAAACTTCTGACCCACTGGGAATGTGATGAAATAAATAAAAGCTGAAATAAATCATTCTCTACTATTATTCTGACATTTCACATTCTTAAAATAAAGTGGTGATCCTAACTGACCTAAGACAGGGAATTTTTACTAGGATTAAATGTCAGGAATTGTGAAAAACTGAAGAATAGGACTGAAGCAATGTCTGAGACCCCACAACTTGATAAATACCACACTGTGTGTGTGTGCGTGTGATCCCTCAGAGAGATACACCAACCACTAGGCCTACCAACTCCCCATTCAGTGTGAATGGAACAGCAGGCTGAAAGAGGCAGTCCTGCCACCATGGTAACCCTGAAATTATGTTGCCAGCTTTTGATTTACCAGTCATTTTGCATGCTGAACAACCCCAGGCAATATCAGTAGCCTAGTGCGTAGGCTAGCGTCTAGTGCGTAGGCTAGCGCACTGTGCGTAGGCTAGCGCACTGACCAACGAGCGGTAGGCCTATTTCTGATCTGGCATCACCTTCAGCATTCAAAGGACTTTTAAACTGCTTTTTACTAGGATTAAATGTCAGAAATTGTGAAAAACTGAGTTTAAATGTATTTGGCTAAGGTGTATGTAAACTTCCGACTTCAACTGTATGCACGCACCAGTTTTCTGTTATTAATTTTTTATAATTTTTTGAAACAAGTTATTTTTTCATTTCACTTCACCAATTTGGGCTATTTTGTGTATGTCCATTACATGAAATCCAAATAAAAATCAATTGAAATTACAGGTTGTAATGCAACAAAATAGGAAAAACATCAAGGGGGATGAATACTTTTGCAAGGCACTGTAATCCACTTAGTGTCTACATACTGAATCCAAATGTTGCTCCTGTATAATATAATGTAGAAACTGGCTCTGCAAGATGATGTAGCCTAGAGCCACAAGGCTCCTTCCTGTAAGTGTTTGTGTATCTATTCCCCAGTTGATGGAACAAGGTTCTGAGATTCGACCAGAAGGTTTCATGGAAAGTAAACAAACTTTCCATTAGACCGTGACTGTGATTATTGACTGAGGACGGCAGAATTATTCCATAAGAAAGCACTGAACACTGATGGTCTGCCAGATTTTTCAGGACTGCGTAAACAATGCATTCTGGGGGATTAGAGATTTAAGTCACCTGTTTGGTGTTATTCTAGAACACTAGCTAGGTTTCCATCCAATTGGTGACAGATTGTCATGCGAATATTCAAAAAAGATGCGCATTTCCATCAAACGGACTTGTTGCAGATAAAATGCTGTGCGTGATTACGTAGTGCACATAACAATCACTTTTGCGATGAAGTTTCCATGTACCCAATAACATTTATTTAACCCTTATTTTTACCAGGTAAATTGACTAAGAACACATTCTCATTCACAGCAACGACCTGGGGAATAGTTACAGGGGAGAAGAGGGGGGATTAAAGCAGAAGTTCAATGTGTTTCAATCGCATTTTCACTCTCTCAATGGTTTTGTCACAAAATTGTTTGCTGTAAAATTGCGAACTTGCCCAATCTGCAACAAAACTGTGGCTGGAAACTTGGTTAATGACTTTAAGTAGAGACTGAAGCAAATTGGTTTCATGACATAGAAAGGACATACTGCAGGCCAATACTAAGTCATGGTCACATTGAAGATGGCAGGCAGATAATGCATGGGCATTGGGCCTACTGTACCTTTGGGCCTGCGTCCAGGCCTGGAGCTGGGTATCAGGCCTGAGGTGGAGGTGTGGTTGGCGGGGGTGGAGTGAGCAGCAGCCCCCCCTAGCTCCACACCTCTCCGTCTGGCATACAGCTCCTCAGCGCCGTTCACACTATCACTTCTGCCCCCTGGAGTACGGAACAGCTCCCTGCCTCTGGCCACTCCACTGTCGTTTAGTGCTAGAGAAACAATGACAGAGAAGTTAGTACCTAATGGTAACACATCCGTCCATACAAACAAACACCAATCTGGACACAGCAGAGGCAGGTGAGCTGGAGGCTGCTGGACAGTGGACACAGCTAGGGCAGGTAGACAACAACTTTGTTAGAGCAGAGAAGGGTAACCGTCAGCAAAAGCTTTCTAAGGAAACAAGTTGACTTCTGGCCTTTGGCATGTTTGCTACGGTACACCAATATACAGTAGTCTCATAATTACCACTTCTTCAGTCAGACCTTTCCAAATGGCAAGGTACGTACACCAATGGTTTCCAGATGCATTTTGGACCTACCAATGTTGCTATCCGATTATAGTCTTTCGATCAATTTTAGTTATTCAGGCTAAACCTTGGCCTGCTAAGACAGAATAGAACACTGAATGTTCTACTTCAACATTCTACAGGAAGTGAGCCTTTAGGGAGGGTCTGGTCCTGTACCCTAGGCTGATTCCCTTCCCTGCTCCCTCTCTCCCTCAGTCAAGCATGGGATTGGTCATTGATGCAAACAGCACCGTGTTAGTAGCTCCAATAGAACAGTTATTCTCTATTTTAGCACAGCCATTGTCATTAACGTAGGCTGAGCGAGGGGATAACAAGAATGGTGTGGAGGGAAAAGAGATGGATAGTGATTGTAAAAAAGCATGGCAGAGAGTGACAGACAGCACACAAGAGTACAGGATATGGACTAAAGGAAGATAGTGGTGTGTGTTTGGGTGTGAGACAAGGAGAGTCAGGGAGAGTATAGTGCTAGCTGGAGGCAGTCATTATCAGCAATGCAACACAGGCTAACACTTAACATGGAACAACACAGCACAGAGAGCAGGTGCACACAGGCATCCTAAACACTCAATCACTCCCTAAGTGGCATTTCTATCACCCTGGGGGGGGAAAAAGCACAAATCCTTTGAACAGCAGTAAATATTGCAGATTGCCTCTTCAAGTAGTTCTCCTCTCAACATCCCTCCATCCATGTGGAACATGGGATTGATACCGTCTGCCAGACTAAGAGACACAGCAGACAGAGTAACTGCCTTTATTGGGCTGGTAGGCATCGCTCTTCACAGTTGCCCACTTTACATTATTAAACATATCAGGTGACACACAGATATATCTCATTCTCACAGAAGGAGGCAAAGCTGCTGGCTGGCTGGTTGCAGTAAGGGAGGGCTCCAATCCAAAACAAGGCTACTTACTGCAGGGTCTACCCAGAGTCTAGAGTGGAGTACCTGGTGAGAGGCTGTAGGCCTCAAACTAGCCTGTTCAGTTCAGAGTTCAGTCCCTGTGTGTGTGTGTGTGTGTGTGTGTGTGTGTGTGTTGTGATGGGAGGAAAGCTTGATAAGTGTGTGTATTAAGACGTCTGTTTTCTGTAAGGAAATAATGACAGAGGGCCAAAAAGTAAAGATGTTACAGATAAAAGAAGGGGGTAAATAAAGAGGACTGCGTGAAGATGATGAAGATGGTGGTGTTAGAACTGTCCAATGATGGGCTGGAGGGGCTCGGTGCTGCAGGTGGGGATGTCAGAGGAGGACCAGAAGCGAAGGCGTCTAGAGAGAGAACGTTGTGAGGGAGGCGTCTTGGGAACCTTCTCCTGGCTCCTAGTCCTCAGATAGCCAAACCGCTTGGCTGCTGTGACAGGGGGTATTGCTGGCAGGACTGTTGGTACTGGTGGCAGGGCTGGGGCTAGGAATGGGGGTACTGAACGGGAGGGGGTTATGTTATACATACATGACAAAGAGAAGAGGGAGAAAGAGATTGAGTGAGTGATTGAGTGAAAGAAAGAAAGAGTAGTTAACTGCATGCATTATATAAATCAACAGGGTCCGAAATAGCCCAACAAAGACGACGAGATAAAGTATTAAAATGTTTAGTCATGCAATAGATCCCCATTGAACTAGTAGAGAATGAAGAACAGATGTAAAAAACAAAGGCAAGATGAGCTTTAGGGGGAAGACATTTTAGATTTTGTGTAGCTAGCCTACAGCTCCCTCTTGTGGAAAAAAGAGGACTTGTAGAACTGTATGGCCAGGACAACTTCCATTACCCTGGATGAGTAGACATCCCCTGTGTCTGTCTTACCTCTGCTGGAGTGGGTGGGGGTGAGGGCAGGGAAGTGTCCCTGTCCATGGTGGTTCTCCTCCAGAGAGTGGTTCCATACAGAGTCCAGGCTGAGGTGGGACTGGCGGGGGGGCAGTGGAGGGGGAGGCATGTCAGGGAAGTCCAGGGTGGGAAGTTCGGGCAGGGGAATGTCTGGGGTGCTCCGCACCCTCTCCCTGGAGCTGTCCTGTCTGTTCTTTGGCTTGATGAGTTTGGCCAGAGCCTTGGCCCTGGCCCAATTGTTCCTCCTGACAGACAGACACAGACAGGAAATCACAGTTACACTCTGGGGGCCCTAGCACCAGTAATTTCACCCCTATGTCTAAATGTAATACTTGTTTTAAATAAATAATTTTGACAGTTAGGCTTTTTCATTTCCACATGTAGCAAGAGAAGTGTTTATGTTGTCCAATCTATATGGTAGTAGGTGACTCAGACTGACAATAGTTGTCATGCATCTAATTAGCCTATTTCTCAGCCTCCTCATCTAATTGGCTTTCAAGTTCAAAAAAGTTTGGTGAATCAGGTTGGACTCGGATGGAGAGTGAGTGAGTTGTTCAAGATGGATAAACAAAAAGGCCAGACCAAGTCGTGCACAAAAACCGCAGCAAAAAAGCTTTATCTGATCAAGCTTGTTTCAAAACCCCCCCTTCTGTGAATACTGGTAAGCCTACGAGTGATGAGACTGATAGAGGCTAGACTGCATTGTCTGCATAATGAAACAATCCCTAGTAAGCTATTGTTTTGACGGTGGACTAATTGTATTATTTGGCATTAATAGACAGGTTTTATGCAGCGCAAACTTTCTATCCAAGCTGCGAGAGAGTGCGAGGACAGCTAAGGTAGGCTATAGGCATACAGGACAATTGTATATAAAAAATATTTTAAAAAATCACTTACTGATTAGTATGCTGTTGTGGGGTGGGGCTAGGGCTTGCTAATGCATCCATTTGTCATCCTATCCATAGTTCATTGACTTAGCTACATTAGAAAGTCAAAATGTAACAGTACTAACTTTTTAGGGGCTGGATCATAATACTTGTACTGATCCATGATCTTCTCCTCCAGTTTCTCCTTCTGCCTCCGGAGCGAGTTCAACTTGTCACTGGAAACACAGGAGTAGTTCGATTTATTTATGACATTCAATTAATCAAAATTACTTTCCTCTATATACCCACATGTGCATGCACACACAAGCATGTGATCATGACCGCGCACACACCTACACACGCACTTACATGTACTGTTTCTGCTCTTCGTGGTAGACCTCCTTGCTCTCCATGGTTCTCTCCAGCAGGGTCTGGTTCTGTTGGCTCAACATCTGGATCTGACTCAGTAGGTGGTGGTTCTCCTCCTCCAGGTTCCCCTTCAGACGTGTCAGCAGCTGGAGACAGAACACATAGAGACACCCTGTTGCTAAGACTGCAGCATTTACGTGTCACTACAATTCAATTGCATTATATCTAACTTTAGAAATGCACTAAACATTTCATATGGTTTAAGTCAATTAGCAGTGGTTAGACTGACCCAGATTAAGTTGTATATTAAAGATTAGGACACATATTAAACCTAATCCTGGACAAAACAGCACTTTCAAGTCTCTAAAGCATAAAAGCACTTTCAAGTCCTGTGAATGTGCAGTAGCTCATTGCAGTCCTTGAGTGTCAGTGGTCTGTGTACCTCACAGTGGTTGTCCAGCTTGGTCATGGAGATGTCCAGACCCTGGTGCTGCTCCTTCATTGAGTCGTATCTGGCCTGCCAGCAGTTCACCTCCAGCTGAGCTCTGTTCAGACTAGTCTTCAGCTCCTTGGTCTGCCCCTGCAGCCTGTCATACTCTGCACGCAGTTGGGAGTGAGTCTGGGTCAACCTACAGGGGGTGTGTAGAGACATTATGAAGAGACATATGAGGACCTGGTGCTTTGCAAAATAAATCACTCTTCAAAAGCCTAATTTTAGGGTCAGCTCATCAGTTTTGTAGTTAATTTTGTTCGATTTTTGCTGAGAATTGAGTTCAGCCATATAGAATTTTTCTGCCCATTCACTGACGTTTTCCACTTGGCAACAACAGCTTTATCTGATTGTAGTGTTAAAAAAACATGGCAGTGTATGTAAATGGCAAAGATAAGGAGAAAGTCAGCCATTACAGTATTTAACCACCAGAGGGTACCAGTGTCAGGCTGTTCTCTACCAGTGTTACCGCTGCACTCATTTTTTCCAGAGGAAACACTGTTCTCTACATTTTTGACATTTGAGTCATTTAGCACACTCTTATTCAGGGCGACTTAGAGGAGCAATTAGAGTTACGTGCCTTGCTCAAGGGCAAATTGACAGACTTTTCACCTAGCCGGCTCGGGGATTCAAACCAGTGACCTTTCAGTTACTGGCCCAACGCTCTTAACCACTAAGCTCCCTACATTCTCTCCCATATGGTGCCGTTTGTAAAGCTGGAGTTAGTAGGTGTGGTTGTATAGAGGTGCTGCTGTGCTGACTGAGCTCACCTGTCCACCTCCCCCCTCAGACTCTGCTTCTCCCTCAGAATCAGGGCATTTTTGTGAATCTCTTCTCCCAGACTCTCCCGTTCCTTCTGGAGGGTGGACTCCACTGCCTCCATGGCATCTTTCTGCTTCAGCAGCACTATGTACCTGCACAGACAGAGACAAAGACACAGAGACTGGGTTAAAGACAGATCCTCCTCAGAAGTCACATAAACAGATATATGGCGCCTAGTTAACTGTCCCTAGGTTTTGTGTTGTGTTACATCTAAAATAGGCCATGGCGATCCCATCCCTTATAGAATCCTATTGATCACCAAAACACCTAACCTCTCTTTACACGCAAGAAAGAAACAACAATAGCGATGTTAGGTTGGACAAGAGTTGGTTGGAAAAGTCATGAGATATTGAGCGCCTGAGACGTGGTAGTGGTGTGTTCTAAGAGCTGACATGATAATAATATAATATAATATGCCATTTAGCAGACGCTTTTATCCAAAGCGACTTACAGTCATGTGTGCATACATTTTTACGTATGTGTGGTCCCGGGGATCGAACCCACTACCCTGTCATTACAAGCGCCGTGCTCTACCAATTGAGCTACAGAGGACCACAGACCTTGGCTATCCCATCAGGGTCATTTAATTCATTTTCACCAAATGAAAAAGGAAAACATTGACCGAAACAGGGAGGGACTACCTTCATCTGTCCACAACAAACTCTAATTTTAGTTCTGTTGAAAAACATTTTTTAAAGGTTTTGCTACGGTGTGCCCTAACAAAACCACAACCCAGGCCTTTGAGGCGTACATGGACCAGCTGATATTCCAGCTGATTAGGCCCTTGACGGTACAGCAGGCAGACTCTTCTAATCCCTGGGCCTCAACCCCATGCCCCTACTCCATTATCCATAAAGGAGAGAAGGATAGGAGGAGAGATTATTAGTCAGCCAGATCAGCACGTCACAGTGCCTCTCACATCACTCCATTTAAACTGACCTAACGGTATGGTTCACAATATAGTTCCACAGTATGAGTCATAATGTCCATAAAACCTAGCGGTCAAACAGGGAAATGGTTCCAATCGTTTTTCCACCATCCATTTTTTTTTACCATAGGGGATTTTAGAAACACTTCAAATAAGGGCTGTGTTTCGTGTAAGCTTACCCTGGCGTGACGTTTTGATAACCACGTAAATCTCTCTAGGAAAAGGTAACTTATCAATATATTTGCCTGTATGCTTATGTTACTAGCTCCTAACAATGCAGTCAAATGTCAAACAGCTAAAATATAAAGAAAAGGACAAAAAAGGCAATAAATCAAGAACGGCGGGACGAATCCAATTAACAACCCAAATAGCACTGTGGAAGTATCAACATTCAATCTATACACATGTACACTGGGGGAATTTACACAAGATAAACTAAGAATTATATGTATAGCAGTAGATATATTGGAGTGAGCTATGTCAAGAATCCAGTAAATACTGTAAATAAATATGTGAGTATATAAATAAATATGCGTGTGCCCAGTGGTTTGTGCAACCCCTGTGTGTGTGTTCCATGTGTGTGTATGTGTGTGACCCACTTGTTCTCCAGTGAACGGTGCTCCTGCTCCAGAGTTCTCTGGTTGCCCTTTAGGGCGGCGTGTTGGGCGATGAGCTGCTCGTACTCTGCCGCCTGTCTTTCGTGAACGCTCAGCAGGCGCTCGTGGTCCTGCAGCACGCCCTCCCTGCCCACCCGCGCCTCCTCCCGCTGCCGCTGCCACGCCTCCGACTCACTCTCCAGAGCCCCCACCTGGCCCTGCAGCACGGCATTCTGGGCCATGAGAGATGCACTCTGGGAGTTGAGGGTGGAGTTCTCCACCTAAAGGTGGGAGGATCACTTTATTAAACCTATTAAGATGCTGTCTGTGTCAGCTGGCATTCAAACATACCACAACATTTATAGAGGTATAATCCTTCTCAGATTATCACAACATCTCCATTCTCTACAACTCAAATTGGTTATCCTACAACATCTACATAGGCAATAACTGACACAGATACTCTAACTAAGAATGCAAACAAGGAGGCGAGACACAAAAACAACTGCCAGACCACCACACAGCCAAGCTCAGAGCAAGAAGTAGAGTAGCTGTGATAACATGTTGGAGTCTAGCCCCTGTAGTATGTATTTTAGTACCTGTAGTTTGGCTGTCTGTTTGTGCAGGGCCGTGTTGTGCTCCTGCAGTGCTACAGCCTGCCTCTGTAGGGCCACAGTCTGGGCATTCAGCTGGCTGTTCTGGTTGTCTAGCTGTCTCAGCAGATCCTTCAGTAGGTTCTTCTCTGTCTGCAAGGTTGCATTCTGGAGGGAAAGAGGGAAGTGGGTAAGATTATACATGGACAATACACTGAGTGTACAAAATATTAAGAACACCTTTCTAATATTGAGTTGCACCCTCCCTTTTGCTTTCAGAACAGCCTCAATTCATCAAGGCATGGACTCTACAAGGTGTCGAAAGCATTTCACAGGGACACTGGCACATGTTGACGCCAATGCTTCCCTCACTTGTGTCAAATTGGCTTAATGTCCTTTGGGTGGTGGACCATTCTTGATACACACGGGAAAATGTTGAGCGTGAAAAACCCAGCAGCGTTGCAGTTCTTGAACTGGTGCACCTGGTACATACGACCATACCCTGTTCAAAGGCACTTAAAATATTTTGTCTTGCCCGTTCACCCTCTGAATGGCACACACACAATCCATATCTCAATTGTTACAAGGCTTAAAAATCCTTCTTTAACCTGTCTCTTCATCTTTACTGATTGAAGTGGATTTAACAGGTGACATCAATAAGGGACCAGAGCTTTCATTTGGATTCACCTGGTCACTCGATGTCATGGAAAAGGCAGAGGTTCTTAATGTTTTGTACACTCAGTGTATACCATTTGGATAACAGTTTGCCACATGCTTGCATATGCCAGTATGTTTTGACAGATACTGCAGTAGCTGTTTAGCGACTCATGTTCTAAGCATTCACAGCCATTACTTGTCAGAAGCTCAACCAAACATTCAACCCTTGCCTTTAATTCAACCCTATCCTTTATCATCCATTCTATCCATATAGAAAGAACACCACTCACGTTCTTCTCTATGTCGATGAGGCGGTCCTTGAGTTTGAGGAGCTGCGTGGTGGCCTCTCTCGTCTCTGTCTCCCACTTCTCCTCCTCCTGACCCTGGCTGGGCCTGCCCTGGCTCTGACCTGCAGCCTGCTGTGTGGAGCTCTGGGTCTGGGAGTGGGCCTCCTCCTCCTCCTCCTGCCTCTGTCTCAGAGCCTCCACAGTCTTCTTCATCTGATCACAACACAGAGGACAACAGTGTGGGAAAAAAGATTGTAAGTGAACAAATTACCTAAAAGAGAGTAGAAGTAAGAGTGAAAGTGTTTGTTTGTGTGTGTGTCTGTGTGCCAGAGTATGATTAGTAGAGAATGTGTGTGCTCCAAATATGTATGAGTGTGTGTTTGTGTGAATGAGAGAGGTGTATAGGTACGTACAGTGCTGAGTTCAGTGCGTAGCTGCTGGTTGAGACTACTAGACTCCTCTAGTCGAGACTCCAGACCATTAATCTTCTCTTCACGGATGTCCAGAGTCTTCTTCAGCGTTGACTCGATCTTACTCTCCAAGATCTTGTACTTACTGAGACATGCATACAGTATGTCTAAATGTCATATCAAGTCCAATAGAATGTCCCAGACACAAATTACTTCATTGTGATTCAAATTAATCAGCAATGTGGTGCTTTTATTTAGGTGCCATGATCAAACATAATGGAAATTCATGCAGAACGATGCAAATGTACTTATCTATACTAATGAGGCTGAATGAACCATTTATTTTAGCTTATTTCTTCTAATATCAAGAGTGAGAAGTCATGTTTAAAAGTTTTCCAACCATATGACTATGAGGGAAAAACCAGAAAAACCCTAGCCAAGAGGTGGAACACAATATCATCATGAGCGTGCAGTGCACACAAGAGATTACTAAGCGCTGTTAGAATGTAACTCAGGGTAGTGGATTTCTTTGAGGTTAACTGATTAGTGGCAGCTTGGGTGTCATTGAGCACCAATAGCTGGAGAAGGAATGTCTTTGCTTTGTAATCCAACCCCTCTGGGTAACACTACCTTGGGTCTCTAACTCTTACCTTGAGAGGTGCCTTTTAACACATCCTCAGAGACTCGTAAGAAAAACCCTCAAGAAGATGCCCTACTTTGGGGGCAATACAAGTCTTTTAAAAAGTGTCTTATTTCATAGCTTTCCCCCTCAGAAAGGCTGGATTTCAGGAGTGTACAGTACAGCTATTCCCACAGTGCTGCCCTGCTGTGCTCACCTCACCAGACCTGGGGTTCAAATAGTATTAATTTTCTTTCAAATACTTTAGCTGTGCTTGATTGAACTTGACTGGTACAATTGAACCAATGGAATATTCCTAAAAGTGTAAAACCTCACCCATCTGGCACTCCAGGCAGGCTCAATCAAACACTCAAAGAATTTGAAAAAAAGAACACTACTTGAACCCAGGTCTGGTGCTCACTGTGACTGTATGCTACCTCACCCGGCAGGACAAGATTCTAGAACTCCTCTGCTCTCCAGGGAAAATTCCAGAGAAAATGTAACTGCTGCAAGCCACACAAGAAAGGAAACAATCTTTCCCCTGTAAATTTGCCATTCCCCAAACAGTCTCATGAAATTGGTTATAACAGAACACTGCACATGTGCCACTGGAGTTATTCTGACCCCCTTTAGAGAGGAGTATTCAAGGACCTCACACACACAGTTTTGAGTCACACACACACACACATATTCATGCCACCACAGTAGTACCAAAATAAAATATGGAGAAATAAAGCCGGAGAGAAAGAGAGATTATACACTTTCAACACAGGTTTGAACATAAACCCGGACTCACCCACTATACCTGGCACAGGAAGTAGGTAGGAAGGTTGGGAAGCATCCATTAAAGCAAATAACACTGGCTTAACATGAAAAGCCCCTTTACTTTGAGCTTTACAAAAACCAAAATGACCCCTGTTCCTCATCCAAAGTGGACATTGGGAACACATATTTTCACAAGGGGCCAAGAAGCAGTTCAGCACACACACACATGCTATGAATTACAAAATACCTGCTAAAAAATACTCAATACACTCGGTTCCCTTTTAAAAAATATTAAGAAAATGCCTGCAGTATTATGAGGGTAGGGTATTGAGGCCTACTCGTGGTTATGGGTCTGAGACACTGGTAGTGTGGTGGCATACTGGGACAGTGTAGATGTAGTGTAAAGCATTTGGTAGTGTGATGCCAGTCGAAGCTCGCATCCACTACAAGACCATGGTGCTTTGCCTACGGAGCAGCAAGGGGAACTGCCCCTCCCTACCTTCAGGCTATGCTCAAACCCTACATCCCAACTCAAGCACTCCGTTCTGCCGCCTCTGGTCTCTTGGCCGTCCCACCCCTACAGGAGTTAGCTCCCGCTTGGCCCAGTCAAATCTCTTCCCTGTCCTGGCACCCCAATGGTGGAACCATCTTCTGAAAACGTCTGAAACTCTACCTCTTCGAAAAGTATCTTAAATAATACATTAAATAAGACATTAAAAAAGTAAGTTATCACTACGACTGTGATTTGTGGTTGTCTCACCAAGCTATCTTAAGATGAATACATTAACTGTAAGTCGCTTTGGATAAGAGTGTCTGCTAAATGACTAAAATGTAAAAAGACGCATTCTGGTAGATCAGTGGAGGCTCCTCAGAGGATTAAGAGGAGGACCATCCTCAGTGAATTTCATAAAAATAGTAAAAAAAATTTTTTTTTAATTCCTTTTTAGATAACTATACTAAATATAATCACATCACCAAATAATTGATTAAAACACACTATTTTGCAATTAAGGTCTACAATAGCCTCAACAGCACTCTGTAGGGTAGCACCATTGTGTAGCCGGAGGACAGCTAGCTTCCGTTCTCCTCTGGGTACATTGACTTCAATACAAAACCTAGGAGGCTCATGGTTCTCACCCCCTTTCCATAGACTTACACAGTAATTATGACAACTTCCAGAGGATGTCCTCCATCCTATCAGAGCTCTTGCAGCATGAACTGACATGTTGTCCACCCAATCAAAGGATCAGAGAATGAATCTAGTACTGAAAGCA